>NC_054701.1:9273953-9513953 GCF_016097555.1 Gigantopelta aegis | reverse complement strand
TATTATTTAGACACCAAATATCTGTACATTAAAATGTCCCTAATTGTTTGTTTAAAACATATTTTATGTTGCATATAATATACAAAAGGATTGGGCACAAGTTATTCAACTTACGAGGCCCTCTCCTAATTACAAATATTATAACATCAAACACGACTACTATTACTACAAATATTAGAAACAAAGTAAATACACAAAACATCAAGCAAGACAAATTAACAGTGCAGATAAAGTGAAACCGGAAGAAAGACTACAATAAATATTCAGAACAAAGTTAATACACAGAATATCAAACAAAATAGATTTGTAGTGTGAATAAAGTGCTAAAGAAAAGAAAAATGGGGAAACTAAAGTAGTTTATCTTTCAAATCAGACGGCGCAGCTTTGACGAGGGAATAGTTAATAAATTCCGCATATTTTGATATATTTTTATCGAGTCATAATTTATTTATCTATTCATTTATTAAACCATATTTTATTTATTGAATCTTTCTCTTTGTTTAATGTATTTTTGAACATAATGAAATATTTGCTTGTTTGTGTCGTCACTTAATGTGGTTCTACCGTTTAGTACTAACTGGAGGTTTATTGGTACAAATGTACTTGAAGAGTCTAATAGATGTTGTCTTTGCTGGGTATAAAGCTTACACTGAAAAAAGTAATGGAAGCTGCTCTCATAATGATACCCACATTTGCAGGATGGATCTGTCACTAGTCCACAGCGATATAAATCAGCATTTAAGATACTACAGGCGTGCCTTAAACTTGTATGTAAGATATTTTCCTTTCGATTTCCACACAAGTGGAACGAAGGCACCTTGTAACCTTCAGGTGCCACTGCTTTTTTAAATGTTGAAATTTGCTCACAGTTTGTAATTTCTAATGGCAAGGTGTTCCACTGATCAATAGTCGAATGAAAGAAGGATAGTTTTAATATATTAGTTCTGGCAAACGGAACAGATACATCGTTTTGGTTTCTTAGTCTATATTGAACACATTGTTCTACCCTAGCCGGAATGCAGTTTGTTAAAAAATCAGGAGCCATACCATAGTACAATTTTTTGTTTTGCCTTTCGACGTTCAGAAAGGGTAACTAAACCAGTTTCTAAGTATAGAGCATTTCATGACCTGTTATTATTCTTGCAGTTTCAAGATGAACTTTTTCTAGATGTTCCTCGTCAAAAACAGAGCATCCGTCCCACACTTCAGATGCATATTCCAGTACTGGACGTATAGACGTTGTATATATTTGCATCAATATTTGTCGATCTAGAGAATACTTGTATTTCTTCAACACAGAAATCATATATGAAGCCGATTTACATATGTTTTGAATATGATTTTTCCATTTCCCATTGTTCCCTAATTGTTGTTTAAAAAGTATTTCTTTCTTTTTATCTTTTCCAGGCAAACGACGCTCTGTATCAAATGGGAAATATAAAAGAAAGGTTGTAATAGAACAGCAAAACCAACCTGAAAAAAACAAACAAAAACATTTCTGAAATAAACTTCAACTTATTAATGTGCATGATCGTCTAACATGCGTAGACATACTGCACACACCTGACTCCCAATAAAAATAGTCTTATAAATCCAGCATGATGTCAAGTGACCAATATTTAGGAAATCAGATTTTATGTTATTATTTATTTATTTAGGAGCGGGACGTAGTCCAGTGGTACAGCGTTCGCTCGATGCGCAGTCGGTGTGGGATCGGTCCCCGTCGGTGGGCCCATTGGGCTATTTCTCGTTCCAGCCAGTGGACCACGACTGGTATATCAAAGGCCGTGGTATGTACTATCCTGTCTGTGGGATGGTGCATATAAACGATCCCTTGCTGCCAATCCGAAAGAGTAGCCCATGAAGTGGCGACAGCGGGTTTCCTTTCTCAGTATCTGTGTGGTCCTTAACCATATGTCTGACGCCATATAACCGTAAATAAAATGTGTTGAGTGCGTCGTTAAATAAAACGTTTTTTTTTTTTAATTAATTAATTTATTTTGTAATATATGTTTTCAACAATATCATGAAAAGGACACGACCTTTAACGTATTCAGAGTCATATCTCTACTTAAGAAAAACTCGCAAGTTATTTATACAATGAAGTGACACGACTATAAAATCAAAATCAAAACGTGTGCACTAAGTTAAATGCAAACGTAGATGCTTAACAACATAAATGTTACTAAAATCGTATACATATTCTGTAAAATTTAGACATGACATGCACCTAACACATAACATCTCCAAAGTGCATACTTTATGGTTTTATGAAATTCGACAACATATTCTCTCAAAAACGTCTGTAGGCTTTCCCAGCTATAAACATCTTCGGTTTTCTGTTTGTACGCATCCGTGATCTAATAAACATTTTACCACACTCGCGCGTACTCTGTCGAAAATGTATGAAACTGGTTTGAGACTTTATGAAACTTTTTGGAAACTCGTTTCATAAATTCTGTATAGCATACACGCTCGTGCAATAATGCGTATTTATCGAGGGAAATAACACCACTAGTAATGGTGAAACCTATTGAAAGTCAAAACTGCTTGGTTAATTCTCCTGTTTTATTAGCTAGCTCGAAGGACTAATAAAGTGAATCTGACAATAAAACACGAATATCATCGAGAAAACTGTCTTCTTTATTTCATCATGGCGTCAAACGTGCACTACTTTTATCGTTACTTGCTATTACGTTTTACAGACGATGAAGATCCTTTCAACGATGGCGTTGTTCTTGTGTTTGTATTTCTGCCATTGTGTGCGCGTATATAGATACGTATTTAATTGAAATTCGTCATTTTGATTGGCTTTATCATCAGGACTTGTGGCGCAAAGTGATAGGAGATTGTAGAGTAAGGTTTAGATTGATGAATTTAGGTTATCACTGCAGCTTCTATGAATCTCTTCACAGCCAGCAGTTAATGGAACTCATCTACTTTAACAATGTTAAATAAATTCTAAATTAAGAAAGATAAACCTGATCAAACCTAGTAACCTGGCGTTTTGTACAAATTACAGGAACATTTTTAATAAATTGGCGAGATGATCAAATAAAAACAACAACATGCTAATAAGGATGAGCACCTGGTTGTGGATCATGGAAGCAATGAGGACTAAAACACCATTTCAACTCTGCCCTGTGTAGAGATACGATTTTGATCACGGAATACGGTTTTGTCATTAAGATATGTTCAATATTGTACATCAGGCACGTTCATCTCGAGATAGTATTTGTAACTTTAATTCTACACAATTATAATACATCATGTTTTCTAATAAGGACACACGTTTATGCATTACACGCTTCGTGCCACCAACATATTCTCAACTCACAGAAATATTAACAGATAATCTTAAAGGGACATACCCTAGTTTTTAAACACTGAGACATATTTTTGACTATTATAGCCGTTTTTGATAACTGAAATCATACTTTACTTAGATTTTATTGTTTAGATTATCAATTTCCGTACATTCGAAGTGTTTTTGGTAATCCTGGTGTTTTTAATATCACAAAATGCATTTCTCATGTTTTAAAAACGCACGTGCGTCTGAGAAGTAACAGTTATAGAGTCGAGGTTTAGTCTATTTTTAGAGGGTATTTCACCATTTCAAAGTCACAGACTCATGTTTCACTCAATTGTAACTTTATCCAAATGTGTTACAGGTTTGTAGATTAACTAAACTTAGTGTTTATTTTCACGGCTTGAAACTAGGGTATGTCCCTTTAATTATTTTATTTTTCACCTTTATGTATTAGTTGCTCCGTGGGTTCATATTCAACTAAATATTCTCGACTATAGTAAATACATTAAATATTTTACAGAAATATTAATTAACATTTTTTTTCATTTTAATTTTCACATGGATGCTCATAAATAATGGCTTTGTGCACAAGCGTTTACCACCATTACAAACGTACATGCATTTCATCTCGTGACGAAACTTCATCAACATAAAGCCAAACTTGTGTTTCTGAACAATGCTGCTTTAATAGCACACGACATCCGTCGAAAAATATCGTGACAAGTATCTGAGGATGATCCAAAAGCATTACCGAATTGACTCTTTCATTATTTCATAAAACCAACGGTTTGAACGACAGCGTCCAATGATGATTAGCAGAAAAAATAATTGGTCGAAGAGATAATAGCATCGACAGACATTGCGGCTATAGGGGAATCTTACAAATGCGGGGATTTGATAGTCCCGATCAAAGAACTGTCATGTTCTTAACTCTGACAATAGAAATATTAATTCAGTTTTTGTTGTTCAAAGAATCTTACGTAAATAGCTTTTAGTGATGAGAGGAAATGCGCGGTGTTTCCGTGCAAAACCAATTATCAACAGGGATTGTAATTGTCGTTAAGAGAACTTGCAAAACAAAGGGACTATTTGCTTGACGACACCTCAGCACATTTTATACTACGGCTATTTGTTGTTTAATATTAAAGTTAAAGTTTGTTTTGTTTAACGACACCACTAGAGCACACTGATTTATTAATCATCGGCTATTTCATTTCGACTAAATTTCGTGCTTATATCCAATTTAAGTTCAACCACGCTGTCCTAGGCACCCATCACAACTATCTGGGCTGTCTGTCCAGGACAGTAGGTTAGTTGTTAATGGTTAGTGAGAGAGAAGAGGGTGTAGTGGCCGTATACCTACCCAATGAGTCGTTAAAGCTCGCTCTTGACCACGACACCATCGAGGCAGGCTATTGAATGTCAAACATTTGGTATTTTGACATATAATCTTAGAAAGGAAACGCCCTACATTTTTCCATTAGTAACAAGGGATCTTTTATATGCACTATCCCACAGACAGGATAGCACATACCACGGCCTTTAATACACCAGTCGTGGTGCACTGACTGGATTGAGAAATAGCCCACTGGGCCAACCGACGGGGATCGATCCCAGACCAACAGCACTACAAGCGAACGCTTTAATACTGGGCGGACGTCCCAGCCTAAACAGTATATGAAGGCTGATACTATCAAGGCGTTTAGTGTCATCCGTGTCATCCGTGTCAACTACTGCCGCAAGACCCCACAAGACACTGCTTTGGAAAAAGTATCATAAACCAAACTACTCACAAACATGATATCGATGTAATTTCTATTCTGTCTCTTGAGAATTGTAATCGGCAACCTGTAATACAGTGCAGACATCGAAGACAACGAATCCTTGTAAAGATATTACACATTTTAAAACGGCAACACACTTAGCGGGGTGTGGCGGGCATGTGCCCCCAAACAAATATGAAAACTTGCTCTTTTTATATAACACTGTTAGTTTTAGTTTCAAGGTGCTATTTTTCTGCCTTAAAAAGACTATATTTGTCCTATAGTGCGTTTTACTGCCCCCCCCCCCCCCCCCCCCCCCCCCCCCCCCGTCCACCACCACCAATCCTTAGGTAGGGCCCTGAATAACCCGGCTAATCGCCGTGATGGTGACATTCGTGTATCTCAACCTTTCGGCCCACATCATTGCACGTCATTACCAGACATTCTCCGTAAGTAGCGCAATTTGTGTTTAAATTGAGTTCAAGCAAGATGATGTCTATCCTGCATTCACCGGGCAGCCCCGAATCAATAGCAAGGCCAGGCTAGAAAAATAGCACTGGTTGTTGTAAAGGACATACATGCGTGCTGGAACCCCATAACCCTGTTTGAGTAAATTGGTAATTGTTTCCAAGGGGTTCTTCGCAAGCCAATGGTCCTATTCTGTATCCTTGCTTAATAGGCCATTGGGAGTAGTAAATATGGTGTATACTATCTATGGGTTACGCAAAAAACAAATTCAGGTAACTCATGTAAATGGTGTGCTAAACGTAATGCGCGAACGAAAAATGGGTTAGGTAAAACTAAACTTATGCAAACAATGCGCGAACGATACTATTATTCTCGCAATTTTCAGAATGTCCGTACGTAACTAGACCCTTGGCTTGTAAAGGTGTTGATTAATCAGATGTACACAAAATACCTTCTACATTTTTGGACTTTAGGTTTACTTCCATTGTCTCAAATAAATTAGTGTAGCCTGGTAGATACTCAGTTTGTATCCCAACGCTGGCTTCATCCCAAAGTGAGTTTTAACAGCATAGTGAAAGATGTGCTACAACTTCGACTTCCCTCTTACGAACCACTAACAACTGACCATTAACCCTTTGTCCTGGACAGACAGTCTTGGACTTCCCTCTTACGAACCACTAACAACTGACCATTAACCCTTTGTCCTGGACAGACAGTCTTCGACTTCCCTCTTACGAACCACTAACAACTGACCATTAACCCTTTGTCCTGGACAGACAGACTTCGTGGAACAGGATCTATCCCAGTCGATAGAGCGTTCACTCTTCACAACCAGTGCCTCACGACTGGTATAGTAAATGTCGTGGTATGTGCTGTCTTGCCTGTGGAAACGTGCTTATAAACGATCCCTTGCTTGTAATGGGGAAAATGTGGCAGCTATCCTCTAAGGCTACGTGGCAGAAAAATCTTAAGTTTGACATCCAATAAACGATGTATTCTACTCTAATGGTGCCGTTAAACAAACATATTGTAACCTTCATAGCTAAAATATGTATCCAGAACATAATGCCTGAATCGTGACAGGATATAAGCGCGAGAATAAACTGAAATGAATGAATGATGCGTTAAACATAACTCCTTTTACTGAAATGCATTGTAATTGAACATACTGTTTTATTTATAGGCTATATTCAATTTGGATGAATTTCAGAAATAATAGGACATGGTGTAATCCAATGCTAGCGCTCTTACATAAGGGATGATAGGATGAAGGATCGATGGATTTTTGGGTTTTATCTTCACGAATGGTACATCAAAGGCCGTGGTATGTACTGTCCTGTTTATGAGAAGTGCGTATAGCACTCGGACAATCGGCAGAAGTAGCCTACATAGTGGTTTCGTCCAACTTTCTGTCCCGACCACGAGTCGAAGTTACCTTACGTTAGATATCAAATAACCATAGGCTTTTTGGGTTGTTTTTTGTGGGGTTTTTTAATTAAAGTGCCAATGTGTTGTCAAACAAACAAACATTCCTTTCCTTTCCTTTGAGAAATAAATGACTTGCAACCCATGTCATGAATCCATCTCTAATTCCCTAAGCATAACGACCGGTTCTGTATGAAAGTCAAACAGTGATATAAATATTTACCAGGTCGCCACGTCGCAGAAGAAGCCCCATGTATCAAGCGTTCTGATGAGAAATTAATCCCAACCGTTTCTGCGGATCCTCTTCCGGTGCCGGCCGTAACTTCCAGCGCCGCGCATCTCATTTATTCCTCACTGCTACGAAAACAGTCGACGGAGGGCGATATGATCAAACTGTGTGTCTATATAATTGTGTTTGCCATCAAAACTTAGACGCAGGGGTATTGAGGTATTGATCACGAAGACAAGGAAGCAGTAAAAGTGACAGGAGGCTGTTGGGAGTTATGGTGCTTGTGATCATGGAACGCAGGCCAGTCGTCCCACGATCAAACATTCCCATCATTCTTAACTGCTTAGCAATTTATTATTATTTTTATTTTTATTATTATTATTTTATTTTTTTGTTAGCATTGGCAAATTCTGGTAGTTTGAGGATTGGCTAATATTTCTGATATATGTCAATCATTTTAGGTGTATGTCATTATTGGATGAACTTATGGACTATTTCTGTTGATACAGAGTTTGAGTGTTAATGATCAAAGAAAGCAGACGAATTATCCCTCGATGAAAGATTCCATCATTCTTAATAATAGGCCTATATATTTTCATATTATTGGAAAATTCTGAGTCTGGGGATAGGCTAATATTTCTGATATATGTCAGTCATTAGGCTAATATTTCTGATATATGTCAGTCATTAGGCTGATATTTTAGATATATGTCATTCGTAGCTAGGCGAGCCAGCTGTTTCTGTTCTATAATGTTTTAAGAAAATAGAATTGAGAATTTGTAACAGCGCCCTTTCGATGAACAGTAATCCTCCTATGAAGAACAGGAAGGTGCTTTTTTCACTCCCATATTTCGTTTAGTGAATTTGAATTATGTTAAAAGAACTGTCCTGAGTTTGCAGCCTTTCTAAAATGTTTCCGACGAACAGAGTATATTTATTTAGGCAAGTAAAATAACGTATGTTTAAACAAACATAGAAATACCAGTGTCTGTATATCCAATGTATTTGTGATCGTGTTCTACTTCGTAATTTAATATGTATTCTGTTCGTACGTACGAAATTATTGGAAGGTGAAATCCGGTTTGAGCTACTAAAAACATTAAGCCAACACAAACACCTTTTTTGTATACAGACACCGATCTTCTAAACAAGAAAATGTATTTAATATGCAATTTTAGTAACCAAAACAAGTTTTGTTAATCGGAACATCTTACAATGGAAGGAAACGCAAGACAGTCCCGTTAAAGCCGCACACCCTAGTTCCATCCAGCGAAAATAATTTATAATTTGGTTAATCTACAAACCCGTAACACACTTAGATCACGTTTTTATCAAATGGAGTGAAAAAGCAGGTTTTATATCGATAAATACCATGGGAATCCCCATGTCCCAATTGCTTGAAATAATTTTGAAAGTTAGTATTCTGATGTCACCGGTAGAAGCACAACAATGCCTACGTCACGACAGATTTCACAAACATGGGGTGCGTTCGTTTCACCTCTCCTGGACATGTTCCAACTGTTCTGTCCTGGTTGTATCCCCTCTCCAGATATCGTAAGACTTAGCAAAATTATTGGTTTTAAGGGTTTGTAACGTTTTGTATTGAGACATTTACTTGTCTGAACTTTATTGTTACTGAAAATGTTCACGAACTGTGAAGAAAAATCTCACAAATGAACAACAACAAATCGGATGTTGATTGCGCGAACCGTGCACGAGAAAACAAACCGAACCAAAATGATAACGGTCACGTGATATACCAACGTCTGTGACATTAAAAATAGATTGGACCTCGCTTGCTTAACGTTTTTTTCTCGACAACACGTTTTGTGAAAAAATTCAAAAAATGCATTTCGTGGTTTTACAAACATCAGGATTACCAAAAAGCACTTTAGGTGAATGGAAATGTGTATTCTAAATAATAAAATGTAAGTGAAGTGCAATTTTATTTCTGAAAAATGGGGTTTAATAGCGAAAAACAACGCCGTAATGGTTAACAAATAAACGTAACTAGGGTGTGTCCCTTTAATCAATTATGGTCAGTAAAACAATTAACCAATAAAATAGTTGTAGTAAATAATCTCTTGTTTAAACATGCCATATATTTTAAAACATCCCGAGAGTGGGTGATAGACCGCCCAGATGGGGAAACATTGGTATGGTACAATCATTGTTGACAGTGGTAACAGGTGTAGTACAAGTGGAAATAATAGTTATAGTAGTAAAATTATGTAGCGAGTTAGCAACAGCAGTAAGTTTAACAATGCAGTAACATCAGTGTTAGTAGTGGTGGCTGTAGTAGTTGTAGTCACAGTGAAAGTATTAGTGGTAGCAACAGGAGTAAATGTTCCAATAAGTTAGCAAGATAAATGGTATCTTACGGACACGAATGTTGCATTCCTTACATATCCTCCGAGGGGGAGAGTATGTAAGGAATACAATATTCGTGTTAAAAAAAAATAATAATAATAAATTAAAAAAAAAAAAAAAAAAAAAAAATAATAATAATAATAATAAACAAAATGTTTTTAAAAATTAACGTCTTTTTCAGAAAATGTTAATTTACGGAGCTAAGCGCTTCAGGTTAACTTATATACGTCACAGGGCAGTCAATTTCTATCTTGCTTATCGCATTGGATTATATAGCTGTGGTGGCTGGATCATTACTTGGAGCAGCCAATCGTATATCTTTAAATATATAACATATATATGATATAAACAGCGCGTGGTGTGCTCCTTTTCATCTTCTTCTTATTACTATGATCATTATTATCATCATCATCATCATCATCATTATCATTATTATTTTATTATTGTTAGTTTGAAGAACACATCTACAGTGAGGGATCTACTTGATTTCCCCTGGTGGTGGGTGTGTATGTATGTATGTTGATAATGAATCCACTGCCAAATGCTGCTGCCATCGATACTACACGGCAGCTCAGCCCTGACTTCCTGGCACGCGATGTGATGTTACATATTAACCAAATCCGACATCTTCTTCCTTGCCATGAAATCAAAGATATCCCGGAGCCGCGCACGCAGTCCCAGTGTGGAGTCAATACCGCTCACAAGCTTGTTCCGTCTTTGATTAACTCAATCGATGCCCCCGGGACGTTAACATGTCTTTTAACCATCCACTACGACGTCATCGAGGTCAAGGGTCAGTATTCTTGTCTCGCTCTGATAATTAGGTTCCTGAAAACATTTTTAAATATTTTTTTTTTGTGTGTTGGTGCTCTGTCCCTGAGGGTGGAATTTACCATTCCTATGACAAATCGATGGAGTTTGGTTACTGCGTCAACGCTTGTCGCGGCTTCACATTGTGGAGGTGATTCCACAAACATGAACAACAATGAATGAAATTTGTTGCAGACATTCTTTCACTCCAAGAAGACAATGAGCTAAAGAACTAACGACATAGCGATGCCTTTGCGAGAACTGTCATTGCCAGTGGTTGCAGGAATCGGTCTGAGAGTGATTTCTCATTGCCCAGTTTAAAACTCTGACTTTGGATGTCTTTCAAGTAAGCTTACATAGATATCTTTTTTTGTTTGTTATTTTTTCTTTATTGTTGTTTCTTCTTATTCTTTTGTTGTTATTGTGTCTTGACTGATGTATTCGTTCAAAAACTCTTATGCATCATACTGTGTGTATTCCAATTTTATAAATCTGAGATTCAGTAACCTGCTTTTTTTAAAGTTAGCATCATATGCAAACAATAACAAGTGAATTCTGATAAACGATGCAAACTGTTTTGCTATACCAGCTGAAATTGTCAAAGTGAATTGTGTACTGTTATAGAAATTCATAAACTATTAGAGTTAGTTGTCTTAGTGTAGAAATTCACCGAAAACAATAATTCTAAACTATATGTTTTCATAATTCCATGAAATACCATAAACTATTCCAAAGCTAAACGGACCTCTTCAGCAAAATATTTGTTGAATGGAGGTCAACTCAATTCTATACCGAGTTTACGAACCAATCATCTGTTCTACTGCAGATTTTAATAAAACAGCAAGGTCGACGTCGTCATTCACAATGTCACCTCTACAACCTCATTATTTAATAAAAACCAGTCGATATCACTTCTCCAACAGACATTGGATGAAGGACCAGAACTATTATCAAATAATTAAGAAAGACAATTAATGGTATTATTAAATATATGATATCGATTATTGAAATTTTAATTTTTTTTAACAAAAAGATGTTATTGTAAGATAATATTTTCAGATTAAATAATTGTTTATAAAAACTCGATCTGCTCATAAAATAGTCTTGACTCATTTTATCTTTCTTTGCTAAGATTTCGTCATTTATATAATTTTGTTTTTCAGTCGATACCATTACATGCATTTAAATAGCAACAATAATAAATAAATAAATAAATAAATAAACAAACGACTAAATAAAACCAAACCAAACCCAATATAATTATTTCTTCGTCATGAAATATTTGGACGAATCTTTATTTGTGTTCTGGGAAAGACAAAGAAACCACACAAACAGAATAAAATAGGGAATGTGAGAATAAAAATTACTATTTAGCAGAAACCACACAAGAGCAGGACGTTGAAGGGGACAGTTGCCTTATCACGAAATACCTAGCGTTGTTCAAAAGTGCCATTTTTGTCTAGCAGGGTCCCGTTCCACAAAGCGATCTTAGCGCTAAGATCACCTTAAGTGCATATGCTAGGTGTGCAGTTACGGTGATCTTAGGGCCAAGATCGCTTCGTGGAACGAGGCTCTGAGGAAGTTCCAATGACGTTACCGTGCCCTGATTATTTTAATACTAACCTCTCCACTTGTTCTTTTCGATTAGGTACGAAGCTATACTGGTTATTTAGGGTATTAATATCAGGCGCGTGTGCTAGGGGGCAAGGGGAGGGCGGGAGGTTTGAGGGTCGAACTCCCTCCCCACGCTCAAGCAACTTTACTTTTTCTTTTCAATATATTTTCTGAGGGAGCACGAACTGACCCACAGTATAAACATCGTTTGCCACAGCTTAGACCCCTCCTGCCAAAATTCTTGCACCCCCGCCTCAATTTTAACGGTGAAAAACAAAAACTAAAAACGCCAATCCCAACGAGGCCTCAGTTGGGATTCTTGGAACTTGACATCTGTCATTTCTATAATATGCTGTCATTATTTCAAGAGACGCACAACTAAGAGTATGTAATGAGTGGATGATTTCGCAATTAACTTTGAATGGAGAAATTATCGGAAGCATGCACTTAAAGGTTAAATACCCCGTGCGTCTGATGCGCTTTATGAAGCCATCTAAAATAGCTCGGCTATTAAAACGGAATCGTCTTAGTCTGCCTCTGTGGTCTGCTTCGGTAAGGTTGCATTTAATTATTTACGACGTGGCCGCCTAGGACATCAATACTATTTATGAACGGCGGATCGCGTTCTAACCAGTAGATAGGAAACCCGCGGAGGAATAAGCTGTGGGTCTGTGGCGGCGGACACTAATTACTCGGAACAAAACACGCCATGCTTTAACGGTCTTCGGCGAAATTAGCACAACTGGACAAATTTGGCACTTGCACGGACTTCTGTTCACCAACGCTCCGCCGAGGTGCACAAAAGAAACATGCCGGGTGGCTCATTAATGACTATTAAGCGAGCGCAACCCACATATGGACATCGGTCAATTGGCAAATGAATGTATCAAACAGAAGTGGCTTTCGTTGGGAGGCCGTCGCAAGTTTCGTCATTAATGCTACTGGAAGACGCTGGTGAGTGTTTGGAAAATCACTTTGTCACTGCTGCCACGAGCAGACGACACAAGCAGACGACAGGAAAGTGGCTTTCTCGATCGGAAGAAATCCATGTAACGTGGCTTTGTGTTCCAGCAAGATGTTAACTCGTCGTTTAGTCATGTAAGATGCACTTGGTTCAAAGAAACTGAATATTTTATAGGGGTAAGAATATATTTTCAATGAAACTTAATTTTTGTTTAGAATATATTATTCTTTATAGGCGTGGATCTAGCATTTTTAATAGGGGCTCGTAGAATTACTGTAATATTGTTCGCTCTGTTGATAAACAATACGCCTTACTTTATACTAAGGCAAACACTTAATTACTTTACCAAAACAAAATAGTCCCTGGGTACCTTTGGTCCCGTCGAAATCCACGTCTGCTTTCTGTAACTTTCTCTCTCACAGCTGTGTATACAATGTAGGACATCCATTCATTTAATAGTTAGGCTTTACCAAACAAAAATCCATCAGATCATATGCTAATTCTTTTATTTTTTTCTTGTTTGTGTTATTGCTATCTTTGTGTGTGTTAATTTAAATTATTATAATATACATTTTGTTTAGATAAATATTTTTCAATTGGATAACACAACATTGCAGGAGGTTAAATTTCAGGCTTGGTAAAAATGTGTACCGAACTGAGTACATTGGATACAATAGCTGTGTCCAGCGTACAAGAATGTGTTGTGTGTGGGGGCGGGGGTCTGGTGCGTCAACTACCCCCCTTGCTGATAAAAATCTTCGCATTCGAGCAAAAACGATGGAGCACCCATTCTCACTAATGAGAAACTATTTGGTATCACAAACTGACAAATATAAAACATCACGATCAGTCGAGTCTTTCTAGACCCAGCTATTATTGAGGGTGTAAGTGGTTACTTGTGAAATATTCAGCAACACCATTTCAACTGGAACAGTTATAGAGATACTAAACCAAAGGCCCCCATGTTTCATAATTATACAACATGGTACGTACGTGACTGTGTGTATTGGTAATGGTAATAATTTTCTGAAAGATGAAATAACAAATCATTCTGGTAAAGCGACCAGACACATGTAGGCTTTCAGTCAATAGCACACTAAATACTGTGGCTATCATTTACAACTTGATGTTCTATATACGTATAGACATATAACAACGAACAATTTTAAAATCTGCAATTCTGTTTAATCACGTTATTAAAGTAATTGTTCGAGGAAAACACATAACTTCTGTGGATTAAAATGCCCACTTTTTTGTTGAGATACATGTCTGGTTTCAGAAGGTTGTAGGGTTGTCGGATTTTCATTAGACATGTAACATGACAGGATTAATGTATGAGTATACTTATTAGTAACGTTTGTATCGCTATTAACGACATAATTATAAACCCCTATATTTTAAGAAATTAATCGACCAGAAGCAGTATAGCATAAGTGATGATAAACGGAGCACCCCGTTATTGTAGTTATTAACAAGACCCTGATAACGCTATCACCTTACTGGTATTATATTTTAAAAAAAATGAATCCACACTCAATGACATTTTTAACAACATATTATTCTCAATAAATAAACAGAATAATGCTAGAAATACCATTTTCGATGTGAAGACTAATGTATGTAACCGTTTTGAGGATAAACATAGTTCCTTTCCCAGGTTTATCAAATTAAAAGTAAAATTATGTGACATAGGTATCATTACGTATGTATCGTTACGTATGTATTGATCAACAAACAGCAGGAAACAAACGCAAATTAAAAACAGATCTGACCTCATCTGATGCAAAACTAAATTATACTCGTTTCAAACATGATACACACTATTAACAGTGCGGGCATGTGTATCACTTCCCTGTGATGTCTTTAAATAACATCTCAGTGGTCTCAATGTCAGTGTCAGGTATTTTGAACAGTCTTTTGGACTTTCCTGAAGGTTTTGGTGCTTCAATTTAATAAATAAACTGGGGTTTTTTCTATCTAGATACGACCAGGACATACGGGCCATTTGTACAAACGTTTGGCACGTTCAAGGAAGTTGACTTCCACATTCCCATCTTCTGAGTCTGTAGCTTCCACTTTTCCAACATAACAAGAACCATCATACACAACAGCTATGTAGTCACCCGGTTGCAACTGAGTGAACGTGTTGCGTGTGTCTTGTTGTGCAGCAGATATGTTAGCAATTTGTAGGCCTTTTATATTTCTGAACACATTTTCCCCATTCTGCAATTCAATAAAATACAACTTTGTATAAACATTTTGAACATACTGCACCGATCACATGTGTATCACATTATCAATACATACGTTACCAAACAAGATTATATTTCACTTTTGAAAACGTATACGTGCACAAATAATAGAACTGATTACAGGTTAACCGTATATTAATGTTAAATAAATGCATTATAAAAATATTATTTAATTCGCCTTTTAACTTGATATTTCATTACTGTTGGTAGTGATGTCCTTTCCCAAGGAGAGTAATTTTGAATATGTTCCAACTGGTCAGATCCTTACATTAATATTGCATTATGATAAACACCCTTTTAGTTATTACGATGGAGGACAGTGTGTAGAATTATTAAACTACATTGTGAAACATTTAAAACAATACATATTATTTTAAAAAGTATTTATGGTTTAATGTTTTAAAGTGATACATCCGTTACTATTGGTAACGTGTGTATCGCTTCTTTATCGCCTTCAGATTGTAATTATATACAATGTAACTTCAGGAACCATTTGCAGCAAGAAAACAACACATGTCATCCATAAATAAGTCTACAGTACTCAGTTGTCTGCTTTGTTAATGAAACTCACCTCAACAACACTACTCAGTTGTCTGCTTTGTTAATGAAACTCACCTCAACAACACATGTCCTCCATAAATAAGCCTACAGTACTCAGTTGTCTGCTTTGTTAATGAAACTCACCTCAACAACACATGTCCTCCATAAATAAGCCTACACTGCTTTGTTAATGAAACTCACCTCAACAACACATGTCCTCCATAAATAAGCCAACAGTACTCAATTGTCTGCTTTGTTAATGAAACTCACCTCAACACATGTCCTCCATAAATAAGCCTACAGTACTCAGTTGTCTGCTTTGTTAATGAAACTCACCTCAACAACACATGTCCTTCATAAATAAGCCTACAGTACTCAGTTGTCTGCTTTGTTAATGAAACTCACCTCAACAACAGTACTCAGTTGTCTGCTTTGTTAATGAAACTCACCTCAACAACACGTGTCCTTCATAAATAAGCCTACAGTACTCAGTTGTCTGCTTTGTTAATGAAACTCACCTCAGCAACACATGTCCTTCATAAATAAGCCTACAGTACTCAGTTATCTGCTTTGTTAATACAACTCACCTCTTAAGAACAGCTGATCAAAACTGTGTTTTGTTAATATGGCCTGCCACGCACGTGGACTGATTCAGGGCCTGACTTTACAGTTAGTTTCGTACATTTATACTTCTGTATCTTCAGTTACAAATATTATAGTAACGTAAGTATCGGTAACGTAAGTATTAAACTGAAAGGAATTAAGCCTTATAGAACAAAGTTCAAGAAATATCGACTGTTAACAAACAGTACAGAGCAAATTTCCGTCTTCATACCAGAATATTTAAAAAAACAGACCTTTTTTTGTTTTGGCCGTAACGTATATCATAGTAAATTAACGCTGCCACATATGTTATAGTTTTCCCAAGTGCCTACAAAATGAGACACTTGATGTGCCACTGGCCTTTATTAATCAAAGTGGATAACATGTAGTGAATTGTTTGCACTAAATATACTTCCTAAAAATCATTTCAGTGTTTTTTTATTCATATTTCTTTCTTGGTGTAACGTATGTATTTTCAAATCAGAGACATCTCTCCTAACGGCAAAATAAACGGAAAAAATATGGTTTTTAATTATTCAGTTTAAGTTACAGTATCATTTAATGTTGTGCTGTGATATAAACAAGTCAAAATTAGTTTTTCCGGCGTCTGTTAACATTAACTCAGATTTATATACAAAAATTGTGTTTGGCGACAGGTAACGTATGCATCATTTCACCTGTTTAAACTGGTATTAAAATGTTTAGAATTGTTTTAATTGAGAACTTTTTTCTGAAACGTCTAGCCATAGGCATACACACCACGTGGAAAAGCATCAATAATCAACTGTTTGTTATTTTTTGCTATACTTGGTAGCGACATCAAAAGTCTCTCATTAGTGGGAATAGGTGTGGAGACATTCGGGCAAAATGAGCTGGCCTAAAACCTTTTCTACCAAGTTGTGATCACAATATTAGTTGCAATCCATGTAAGAACACGCAGTGATTCGTTTAGAACCCTATGCAGTAGTAATGCATTGATATTAAAGCAAATATGAATAAATGTTAGCCAGATTCAGTCATTTTCGTTTAATTCGGGCAAAAATTTGCCTCCCCCTCCGCCCCCTCACAAAAATGAGAGCGCGTATGTCTATGACTTTGTCCATGCATTAATGACAATCAAATTGATGGGACTGAGAATAGGTGGCTTTGAAAAAGGTTATAAAAACTGTTGTGTCGTCTGTCAATTACGTGTGTTTCATCACCGGTCGGTGTCTGATATCAAGTGACGTGGTGGTGATGATAGACACAAATATAATACAAAACATCTGCAGAAGAGAATTTAGATCCGAAGGGAAGCACGGGAAGCACTTAACACACACACACACACGCACGCACGCACGCGCATACACACAGTTCACACTTGAATCATTCATTAATTTGTTGGTGTGTTCTCACAAGCAGTGCTGATATAATTTATGTTCGTGCTAACATCGAATAATGGTTCAAAACCCCGGCTAGAAAACCTCAGTTAGTCAATCATTTCACTCATGATACAAGCACTGAAGGTTCAGGCACGTCTGTCCTGGACACATTCTCCTGGGAACAGTTAGCTTCGTTCGGTGTACTACCGATTGTTTGACTGCCTGCCACAGGAGACTACGATTAGCAGGAAGGTGTTTTACTTGTATACTGGTGCACAGAAGATATGTCGAAAGTACCGAACAGATTTAGGTCAGGTCAGGTCATAGGGTTTTACGTGCACATTCAGAACAAGCTGTTGTAGCGCACACCTGTCGTGGCCACAGGAGACTCCGATTAGCAGGAAGGTGTTTTACTTGTATACTGGTGCACAGAAGATATGTCGAAAGTACCGAACAGATTTAGGTCAGGTCAGGTCATAGGGTTTTACGTGCACATTCAGAACAAGCTGTTGTAGCGCACACCTGTCGTGGCCACAGGAGACTCCGATTAGCAGGAAGGTGTTTTACTTGTATACTGGTGCACAGAAGATATGTCGAAAGTACCGAACAGATTTAGGTCAGGTCAGGTCATAGGGTTTTACGTGCACATTCAGAACAAGCTGTTGTAGCGCACACCTGTCGTGGCCACAGGAGACTCCGATTAGCAGGAAGGTGTTTTACTTGTATACTGGTGCACAGAAGATATGTCGAAAGTACCGAACAGATTTAGGTCAGGTCAGGTCATAGGGTTTTACGTGCACATTCAGAACAAGCTGTTGTAGCGCACACCTGTCGTGGGCACAGGACTTGGCCGGCTCCTCCGCCCATGACAGGAAAGGTGGGAGAGGGGAGAGGAGGGACCGCCTGCACTGGCAGGTGCAAGGGAGCACCAGCTGCCCGATCGAATCGGTAGCAGGCCCGAACAGATTTGATTGGTCGTGCACTATATAGAGGTCTTTCGAGGTCAACGCTACGCTCCAGTGATTCAGAATCGAAATTACAAGGTCCATTTGATTTAGATATGACATTTGCATTGAAAACAATTATATAAACGTCATTTCTATTGAAAATTAAACACATATTTCACAAATTTACTGGTATACTGTTTATTTTGTTTTCAATATTTTAGCCAAAATGAGATACTAGTATGCTAGTGTTTGATATTCCAGTCATAGAGCATTAGTAATGTCTATACCCCGGTACTTCCTAGGTCCTCCCATTTATCAGACAATATAATTCACAGTTGCCAGTTTGTAATTAGTTAACTATATTTATATATTGTTACTTATAGAATAATAGTTACTTGTGGATAATAGCAAGAGGTAAGCGTTGTTCCACAGGCGTAACCAGAATTTTATAGAGGGGTGTCACCCAAACTAGAGGAGGGAATTACAGTCTATGAGTTGTATTATGGGGCGACAAGCACATATAAAAGGTGGAAGGGAAAACAAATAGGTGCATTTTTCTGACTTTATTCTACTTGTCTCAATTATGGGGGTGCACGAGAAAAGTGACGTAGGAAGCGGGTGGGGGAGGGCAAGGGGGCATGTGCCCCCCCCCACTTTTCAGATATTTTGCTTTATAATAGTGTAAAAGTGAGTAAATATAAAAGTGTGTGTCCCCCCCCCCCCCCCCACACACACAATTTCCTTCCTACGCCACTGTAATAACCATGCTTGTCGGACATTCTCCCACCCACTCTAACTCCCACCACAACCCTTTCCTGTCCTGGACGGAGGGGCCGGCCGAGGCCGGCGCCTGTGCCCATGGCAGGCGTGCGCTAAAACAGCTTGCCTTAAATGTGTACGTTAAAACCTATGACTTGACTTGACTTGACATTCTCCCATCCGAGTACTTACCGATCCTAACACGGTTTAACCCGAATATCGACGATAACCGCCGGCGCTTGCACGTGGTATGGCCATAACTCTCGGAGCAGTGGTGCTGGCCTTTGCACGTGCTATAATGGCAATTCCCAAAGGCAGTGATGCTTATAATAATTGTAGCCGACGACAAAAGGTAATCAGGTGGAAGAGGCCAGCAGATTGACTAATTAAATCCCGCGTCTACTGCTGGACCGTGCGCCTTTAACACACGCGGCCACGCTCGTACGTCTTCGAGAAGTTTCGTCAAATCAAATCGTGGACAGTTCTATTGTTCGTTTGCTTTTATCCTTTTTTTAATTAACAAAAAAGACGATTAGCTTCGTTTTGTGTCTGACATCCAAATAGACGACGATTAATAAATCAGTAAACTCTATTGGTGTTATCTAACAAAAGAGACTTTAACTTCTTGTATATGGATTTGTTGGGGTTGGGTAGATGAGGCTGTTTGATTGCGTAAAAAGATTGCATTAAAAAGATCAATTTTATCGCTTTAAAAAAAGTGGAAGCGAGATTCCCTGCAGATTTCAGCGGTGATTGATTTTCACTTCTTGTTAAATTTATAAACCGCAGACGTGAATCCTGTCAATGGGTTCACTTTAATAGTAACCCTCGTGTGTCAGATAGATACAGAAAAACACACGATTATAGTCATACTTAAACGTAGGCGTACGTCGTTAGGCATACACGTTAAGCGTACCGCTGTAACCCCGACGTAATGTAAAATATCCCTTAAAATTGACTCTTGCAACAGTTTTGGATCCTCCCTCTATCCCCATAAAACACCACAACAAACAAACAAATGAAAAACAACACGCGCGCGCGCACACACACACACACACACACACACACACACACACACAAAAACACACCTCCACAAACAAAAACAGAAAACAACAGAAAAACCCCACCCCAAATGGTGATTGAAATGTTTTTGTTTTTGTTTGATTTCTTTTTCTGTTCTGTTCTGTTCGGTTTAGGTTGATTTGTTCGTTTGTTGTTGTTGTTGTTGTTGTTGTTTTGTTTTGTTTTTTGTTTGTTTGTTGTTTTTTTGTAGGGGGGTGGGGGTGGTGGTGGTACATTTTGGGTTAATGAAGATACAAAGCCTATTTCAACATTTCCGTACAGTTTACAATATTTATAATATTCTCTTGTCCTTGCGGTTGGTTGCTGGTGACTAAGTCACAAATACTGGGATCAGCTTCCATCAGACGTTGTTTTTGATTTTTTCCTTGACAAAATGGAATTATGCGAAGAAAAGGAGCAACATTCAAACTGATCAAAAACGTTCGGTGCGTAATAATTTAAATCTTATGTACTCGAGTTCGAGTTATTGACTGTACGAGTTGTAGGCCTATATTATTAGCAAAGGACTTCTTATATTCACTTCACGATTTGTAAACAAATTACATACAGGCACAGCTGAAGCAATGAATGTAATAATTATAAAATTAGTTCATTTTTTTTATTTGTCATGTAATGTAATTTCTATGTTGAGGGGCCCCCGAACCTGAAGTGCCCCGGGCCGCCCCGGGCCGCCCCTAGGTCTAAATCCGGCCCTGCATGGGGGAGGGGGACTGAGATCGAGGGAGCATATATGTGTATGTATATATATATATATATATATATATATATATATATATATATATATATATATATATATATATATATATATATACTCTCTCTCTCTCTCTACCTTGAGATTTACTACCAATATTTTTATTCGGAATTATTGCGAGTTGGGGGGCTAGATCCCCCGCCTCCCCTGCTCCGCCGTGCCTGACATAACTTTAATTCTTATACGATCATTTTACTGAAAAACAACAAAATTGTGAATAAAAGCAGTAGACAGATAGGCCTATGTGAGATATTTGGGCATATGAATGCAGAAATAAAACAAATCTGGACTTCGGGATCAATACAAATCAAAGCTAACATTAAAACACTGTAATGACTGTTAAACTGACACCCCTACAAGCGCACTTGTTTTAAGTTACGCCCGCACCCAAACAAAAGTCCAGGATCCGCCCCTGAATGCCTTACCCTCGATTATATTTCAGCTGTTCGTTTATTGGTGACATTTCGGTTACCGATCACGCACGTGCTAAATGTATTTACGATCATTTTTTAAGTGGCGTCAACATCACGTCACGTTAATAATGATGCGCACGACGTTTGGCGGAAGTTGAATTATTTCGGCGGCACGTCCATGTGTTCGAGTTGGAACCGCGACGGTCAGTGTTCAATTGTTATTAATTTGATGTAAAACTAAACAGATAGGTTCGTGCCGGGGGCCAGCCGGTGACGTGAGTCAGTGAACCGTGCACTAAGTGGCTCAAATTACGCGGCGACAACACAAAGAAATAAATCGACATCCGAATTAGATATTATTACTATTATTACTATGTACTTCAACAAAAACAACAAAAGAATACTAATAAATATTCAACACTCTTTCTTGACTTTTATTATAGGCCTATACATATATATATATTTAAAGTGTTGGCTATTTAGAAACGTTGTCGACTATTTATTGGTGGTATTTTTCATCATTGAATATATATTGTAACAAAATAATAGTTAATTATTTTAACAGACAAAGACAACAGAAAAAAGACAATCTCTCCCCAAACCACCAAACAATTTATAAATTTAAAAAAAATAAAAATAAAAGACAAATCAAATAAATTATATAGAGTTGTTAACGCATGCTGCAGCAAATGTAATTAGGCCTATATTACAGGGGAGCAGAAAGTACTCACCCGCTCGCCGAATGCGAGTGAAAAATACTACTACTAAGTTTAGTCCAACGAACGATCTGTCCTATTCTGACTGACCGTAATTGATTTTTTTGTTTGTTTGTTTGTTTGTTTGTTTGTTTTCCATTGAATCCACGACTCCGCATCAGCTACGTCTGAATTCCAAACCATTCAAACAAACTGTTCAGAATTATGACAAAATACACAATACATGTACCGCAGAACCAGTCAAAGATCAATACTTTCTAGAAATGACCTGTTTACTTTGAAAGCATGTTGCCGGTGTGTTTTGAATAGATCGTTATGTTAAATACTTAATGTAACTTAAATTTTTAAATCTATGTGAAAAACTTTGTCTTTACCAGAATATTTCAAACTTTATTGTTTTGTCAAGCAAGGTTTGTGGCTTGATTTCGTTTGTCACGTGATGTTGATCACTTGTCTAACCAAGTGTTCTTAATTATGCTTTGTTAGATATATATATCTATCATTTGAAGTGAAGAGAGTGTATATTATAATATTGTTAAACAATAATATATTGTTCTATAGGCTGGCAGACTAGTAGAAATTGTGGCGGGCTAGTAAATTTTGGTTGGTTCTGGTCCGGCGGGCTAGTGAAATATTTTCCATTTCTGTACACTGTATTATATTGTTACATTTGAAAATTCAAAGTAAAATGTAGTTTCTACGCGTGGAGATGAACGAAGAAGATTGGCTTATACGTAATGCATGTTACTGTACTTTAAAATACTGTAGATGCCTTTTCAAAGTTGTGTCCCTACCTAGGAGTCATCACTGCACTAATTAAACCCAGAACTGTGACTTATCTTTAATTAAGGTTCTATCACGTTGTTGTAAGCACGCAAACCAGACGCCTGAGTTGGTGTGGTAGGATTAAGAAGAAAAGGTGCAGGGCAATATAAAGTGAACATACACCGATTGATCTCAAAAGTCTGATCTATATTTCAACAATTCGCCACTTGGATGTTTAATTAATTAAATATAGAACGTTGTCACACTTGGGGGGTGGGGAGCATTCACGTACGAATCTGCATTACGTAAATAAAAGAACATTTTAAAACACTACACGAGTATGTCGAATTCGAGATTTGAACTCAAAATCTTTGACAGAGTAGGACTCCACGAGTTCAAAATACTGGACTCGAGTACTTGAGGGTCAAACTCGACCCGGACCCGAGTACCATAATATAATTTAACAGAATATATGGTTTGCCTTTTACTTGAATATCAGGCGCGTTTGCAGTTAATATATTGTGCAAGTGATCTACACTGGCAAGTGAAGTTTTTAAGGGAATCACCCGACCCCCCCTTCCCCGAATATACATTAAATAACAAGAAGAACATTCGCATGGAGCAAGGGAGCTTTCGACCCCCACCCCCGCCTTTGCTCAAGCGCCTGGATATTCCAACATTAAGTATTAAATAAACATGTTCAACTAGTAATAATTGTACACGTCAGTTTAACGACAGCACATAACCGACACAATACATTGCCAGCTGATATGGCCGAGAAGTGAAATATTAGCCGTCTTTAGTCTTCCGTTTTCTCAGACACTCTTCGTCACCATGACGATACAGTAACAGACGTTTAGCACATTAACTAACATAGAAAGAGGCTGGCATTACCACTGATTTCAGCTGTTCAATTTCAAATCGATATTTGAAGCTGCAATCTTGTGTTCCCATTCCTATAATTTCTTTTTTTTTTTAAGCAATTCAAAATACAACCACAACAGTTTTAATAAAACGTGTGTAGGTGTTTTTTTCCTATCACTGGATGCGTATCGTTGCCATATTAACAATAAACAGCTAGATCTTGCGTTATTTGTATGAACAAAAATTGCTAGTGATTGCATTATTTATAACCACTATAGATATCACAAATATAACAAAGAAAGCAATTTCTCCAAGTAAGTCTGGAAATACATTTTTCAACTTTACTGCATGTTGCTTACATTTACATACGAATTCGAGGCCTTACCTAGCTTAAACTAACTGGGTAAGGTGGAGTGGAATGGGGTGGGGTGGAGTGTGGTGCGGAATAACACCACTAGAGCACATTGATTTATTTAGTATCGACTATTGGATGTCAAACATTTGGTGTTTTGTTTACACATAGCCTTAGAGGAAACTTGCTACATTTCTCTGTTAGCAGCAAGCGATGTTTCATTTCCACTTTCCCACACAAGGTGGTACATACCACGATCTTCATATACCAGTTGTGGGGCGAAAACGAATGAGTGCACAGTAACTAGACAAAAACCTCAAAATTTAAAACTAAAAATCACCTTTTTAAAACATCCTTGACGTAAACCCACTTTTTTAAAAACTATTAAAAATTTTACCAAATGTTTGACATCCAATAGCCGATGATTAATAAAATGAATGTGCTCTAGTGGTGTCGTTAAACAAAACAACCTTCTTTTTAAAAAACCCACACCCCGTGGTGTTAGTATGAAGGAACAAAACAAAACACGTCATCCATTTCTAAAGTCATGACACGATGTTCTTAAATTAAATGAAGGAACAAAAAACACGTCTTCCATCTTTAAAATCATGACACGATGCTCTTAAATTAAATGAAAGAACAAAACAAAACACGTCATCCATCTTTAAAGTCATGACATGATGCCCTTAAATTAAATGAAGGAACAAAACAAAACACGTCATCCATCTTTAAAGTCGTGACACATTGCTCTTAAATTAAATGAAAGAACAAAACAAAACGCGTCATCCATCTTTAAAGTCATGACACGATGCTCTTAATTAAATGAAGGAACAAAACAAAACGCGTCATCCATCTTTAAAGTCATGACACGATGCTCTCAAATTAAATGAAAGAACAAAACAAAACGCGTCATCCATCTTTAAAGTCATGACACGATGCTCTTAATTAAATGAAGGAACAAAACAAAACGCGTCATCCATCTTTAAAGTCACGACACGATGCTCTCAAATTAAATGAAAAAACAAAACAAAACGCGTCATCCATCTTTAAAGTCATGACACGATGCACTTAAATTAAATGAAAGAACAAAACAAAACACGTCATCCATCTTTAAAGTCATGACATGATGCCCTTAAATTAAATGAAGGAACAAAACAAAACACGTCATCCATCTTTAAAGTCGTGACACATTGCTCTTAAATTAAATGAAAGAACAAAACAAAACACGTCATCCATCTTTAAAGTCATGACACGATGCTCTTAATTAAATGAAGGAACAAAACAAAACGCGTCATCCATCTTTAAAGTCATGACACGATGCTCTCAAATTAAATGAAAGAACAAAACAAAACGCGTCATCCATCTTTAAAGTCATGACACGATGCTCTTAATTAAATGAAGGAACAAAACAAAACGCGTCATCCATCTTTAAAGTCACGACACGATGCTCTCAAATTAAATGAAAGAACAAAACAAAACGCGTCATCCATCTTTAAAGTCATGACACGATGCTCTCAAATTAAATGAAAGAACAAAACAAAACGCGTCATCCATCTTTAAAGTCATGACACGATGCTCTTAATTAAATGAAGGAACAAAACAAAACGCGTCATCCATCTTTAAAGTCACGACACGATGCTCTCAAATTAAATGAAGGAACAAAACAAAACGCGTCATCCATCTTTAAAGTCATGACACGATGCTCTCAAATTAAATGAAAGAACAAAACAAAACGCGTCATCCATCTTTAAAGTCATGACACGATGCTCTTAATTAAATGAAGGAACAAAACAAAACGCGTCATCCATCTTTAAAGTCACGACACAATGCTCTCAAATTAAATGAAGGAACAAAACAAAACGCGTCATCCATCTTTAAAGTCATGACACGATGCTCTTAATTAAATGAAGGAACAACACAAAAGACGTCATCCATCTTTAAAGTCACGACACGATGCTCTCAAATTAAATGCGTATCCGGTGATCCAAAATCGACAGTAACTATCGGCCCTATCAGCAAAACGTTAAACCGAACCTGATTATGAACATTAGAATTAGTTTATTGATACTTTTTTCTGACGCTCTAGCTCTCATTTCGTCATTTCTAACCCGACATCATCGCACACCGCGCCATATGGCAGGGCACTGCAACAACAACTGTGTTTTTCTTTAATTGGGAGTTTCTGAATGCTGGTAATTGCACGTCTATATAATGATACGCTCTCGGGGGCACACACATGCTCGGCGAATTTGTGTTGAACTTGAACTGACATGTGTGTATCGATCTGTTTAGTTTGTTTCTCTTGTCCATCCGACGACCCGTCCAATGCAGTATTATTATCAAAGTGAAGGCAATATACTTTACATTAGAATTTTGTGCTTATATCTAATTAAGATTCAAGCACGCTGTCTGGGCACCCACGTCTCCTATCTGGGCTGTCTGTCCAGGACAGTTTGTTAGTGGTTAATGGGAGAGAGAGAGAGAGAGAGAGAGAGAGAGAGAGAGAGAGAGAGAGAGAGAGAGAGAGAGAGAGAGAGAGAGAGAGAGAGAGTGAGAGTCCTTAAAAATCACTCTGGGTGGGAAACGGAACTGGGATGCGAACCCAGTACCTATAAGTCTAAAAACGAATGGCTTAACCTCTATACCAAAGAGACCAGTCGGCAATAGTCTAGACAGGTTATAATGCCGGAAGAAGCACACAGGGCGTGCCTAGTCTAAAATAGGCGAGGTGGCATATCAAAAACAATCACGGCAGAATAGTATAGGTTATTCCCAACGAAACAAAAGGGTTACTTCAATACTCAAAGAGCACAATTTTGATTTCTTTTGGTGAATTTATCTGGTTCAAAACTAACCCTCCAGCCCCAACCGGTAGCTGTGGTTCTTTGTAACCTTTCCATGCACTCATAAAATGACAAAAACTAGCTTTGAGAAGCAAACCCCCCACAAAAACAACAACAACACCCCCCCCCCCCCCCCCCCCAAAAAAAAAAAAAAACCCACACAAAAAAACAAAAACAAAACAGAACCCAAAGCCAGATCAGTGAAGTAGTGTGGCGCCAAACGTATTTCACAAAGCTCTATAAAGCAACATCGTACAGTCCGCATTACATAGCGAGATTACAAACACATTGCAAGAGTTTAGTTACTTACTTAGGCCCTGATTTATTACTGAATGAGCCTCGTTTTATAGAAATCGTTCAAATTAAAAAAAAAAAAAAAAAAAAAAAAAAAAAAAAAAAAAAAAAAAAAAAAAACATCTGTAAACCACATATGCATTTTAAACATGCGGTTTTTCCCCTTCAGATATCTAAATCCCGCACGTGTCTGATTGGCCAAAAACACACGTGGGATGCACAGAACACCTCTTTACTCTTATTTCATTTCACTGTGACATTTCAAGTTATCGAAGAAAGAAAAAACTCGTCATACACGAACCTTTAACATTTAAATGCTGATTTACAGTGCGGTTACATAATATGGAGTGGGAAATTTTCATTAATATGTAGAGAGCATTTAACTTCATTACTCTTTGATCTGCTGCAAGTGATGATACACATATTAGTTCCCATTAGCAGATGTCCACTATTATCAAGTTTAAACAATGTAAATAGATGAAATATATAATGTTGTATTAGAAAGGTGGTGGTGGTGTACACAATGTTCTTTATAAAAGATTCGACAGTAATGGAACCACCATATTAAATATATTGTGAGTCATGTTTTGTGTGTTAAAAATAGGGGCAAGAACGAAAAGAAAAAAAAGAAGAAACAAAAAAAAAAACTACCAAAGAAACGCGTTTGCGCCGCATAGACAAAACCATTTCCCGTGACAGATAAGGATCCTTTTTATGTTTTCTTAAATAGCGTACAGAACACACCCCAACCAATGACATGCCAGTCGTGGTGCAGTGACTAGAACAACAAGTAGCCCACTGAGGAATGTCGCTCTTGTTATCTTCCACCTTGACCGTGAGATACAGCGAAATATAGCACTTGCAACTGTGATAGTGCGGCTTAAAGAACTGACCGTTTAAAACGTCTGCGTCATAAATTAAAACCTGTTTAAAATGTCATCAGGACGTCATTGAAATGGCACTGTAATGAAGGCAGCGTCCCCTCGTTATCTGATGGTCCTCCACTCGCTGATTGCGATAAGAAACCCCGCGTCTGCTGCAGTTTCCACTTCCCTAGACCGCGCACCGTTTAGAAAACGTCGATATTCCGCGATGGTCGATTATATGTCACAGCTGATTTTGTCATCGCTCCGTGGCCACGGCGGGTCTCCGTAATGAGACGATCATTGCAGCTAAACAAGACGCACCGCTCGCTATCAGTGGAGTTAAACAAGACGCTTCGCTCGCTATCAATGGAGTTAAACAAGACGCTTCGCTCGCTATCACCGTTGGGCTATTTCTCGTTCCAGCCAATGGTGCATATACAAGATCCCTTGTTGCTAATCGAAACGAGTATCGCATGAAATGGCAACAGTGGGTTTCCTCTCAATATTTGTGTGGTCCTTAACCATATGTCCATAAAACGGTAAATAAAATGTGTTGAGTGCGTTTGTTAAATAAAACATTTCCTTCCTTCGTTCGCTATCAATGGAGTTAAACAAGACGCTCCGCTGGCTATCAGCGGAGTTAAACAAGAAGCTCCGCTGGCTATCAGTGGAGTTAAACAAGACGCTCCGCTGGCTATCAATGGAGTTAAACGAGACGCTCCGCTGGCTATCAGTGGAGTTAAACGAGACGCTCCGCTGGCTATCAGTGGAGTTAAACAAGACGCCCCGCTGGCTATCAGTGGAGTTAAACAAGACGCTCCGCTGGCTATCAATGGAGTTAAACAAGACGCTCCGCTGGCTATCAGTGGAGTTAAACGAGACGCTCCGCTGGCTATCAGTGGAGTTAAACAAGACGCTCCGCTGGCTATCAGTGGAGTTAAACAAGACACTTCGCTCGCTACGCACATATTTTTACTGTACTGTTAATATATATAAAACATAATTATACATCCATCCACTTATGTAACTAAATATTTTTTTATTTTTATTTTTAGGTTGATAAACGCAGTTCCTAACCGTAGTGGATGTTATGTGATGCACCTAATATTATTCTAAACGGATGTTTACCGACGTCGTCACTGTTGGCATCAACACTGCGTCTGTCTGCGATTGCCTCGTGACGTCCTCCCGACAACGCACGTAACATAATGTCAGCCAGACACCGGCGTTAAGAACATCATTTCCGGTGTGGCGGCCGCACTTTTCACCTGGCGGAAGTATTCTGCGATAGCATCTTCTGTAATCCATGTCAAGTGTTATTCCATTATCGTCGCCGCTGTCCGAGAGAAAAGCCAATATTTGCCATCGGTAGGACGTTGTTGTTATGTTTTATGACATCACAGAACAATGGTGATCATAATTAGGAACGCCGTATCCGCGTGGGCCTTTCTGTCAAATAAGGAGAGGCTGTAATTCATCTGTAGTCTCCGCTTGCTTTTAGCTTGCACTGGAAAAACACAAAGGTTAAAAAACGTCCCCAGGAGAGCAGCAAATTGAATAAAAGCTGTGTGGAGTTTGAGAATAAACACGCAAACGGTTGCGATTGTATCTGGAGACTGCTGTGAGTGTTTTCTTAATGGTTCTTTTCGAGGATAAGGGACATAAAGGGATGTATTTAGTGCAAAGTGTATTTTCTTTTACTTTATCTACAGTTTGTGTTCATAAATATTACATGAAAAACGACACTTGAGGCTTGAAAAGTTACTTCCTATAACAGTATTTCTATTTGTACGCTTTGTGTAAGTTTACCTCTAAGCCAACATGACTTACGTGGAAGAATTTTCTGAATCGTAGTTTAATCAACTAGATGCACAATTATATTGACATTAATTTGAATGCCTACAGATGGAAGTGAATGTAACAGAAAACCTAAGTATCACCACGGACGTCTGGTACAATATAACTAGTGTTTCAAACAATGATTTGGTCCAATCAGAAACGTCTACCTATCGAGGAGGAGCAGACGACATGTCTTCTAGGAACCATGAAACAACCGTGGAGGCACTGGAGAACCTGACGTCTACATATGATATCACCTCCGAGTACAACTCGTCAAGGTCAGCGATAATATCAACACTATTGTCACAGACGTACGAGGACACGTCTGCCGTGGATGTCTTCACGTCTGCCGTGGATGCGTTCACGTCTGCTCCAGCATCACCAGAAACACAGACAGTATCGTACGAGAATGACACCGCCTCATGGAGTTCTGACATCGACTACAGCTCCAGTTCCTATACACACAGATACGACTACCCTTTGCTCACCAGCACCTGGTCTGACTTTGTCACTTCAGTGTCGCAGTCCGAGACAGTGGACAAATCAGAGACGGCTGAACCAGATGTTGAGATAGTCGTTCTGAAGGTTCTGTCCTTGGTTCTGATCGCAGTAGCTGCTGTGGCCGGGAACGGGTTTATTCTTGTCAGAGTCGTGAAGGCGAGTAACCTGCACCGGCCTCCCTTCTACTACCTGCTGAGCATGTGTGTATCTGATATATCCAGGTCTGTATTTTGTGTGCCGCTAGTGCTGACGTCGGTGTTACAGAATTCCGTCTGGAAGTACGGCAGTTCCGCCTGCAAGCTGTTCGCTTTCGCCAATTCGTTTTTCATCTACAGCTCGTGTATGTCCGTTCTTGCTATAGCTGTTGACAGGCACGTGTCGATCGTGTACTCCAAATACTACAGACGCCGGTCACGTGGTCTGCTCAATATGATCGTCGTTGTGATTGGCTGGACTGTGGCCTTCACCATGTCGTTCCCGCCGGTGATTGGAGTCGGGACCTACGTGTTCATCCCGGACGAGGCTCAGTGCACGTTCTACCACCGGGACTACAGGCGGAACGATACACTGGGATTCTTATTGGTGTTCACTCTGATTCTGTTCTTCGCCGGGTTTCTTTACTTCCGTGTGTTCGCCTTCCTCCGCGCCCACAGGAGAATGAGACCGCTGGAACATACTGCTGCTAGAAGCCGCAACTGGACGTTTATCGGACCTGGGGCTAACGGGCAAGCTGTGGTTAACTGGCTAAACGGATTCGGCGGACACAATCAACCCAACCCGATCCCGAATCCCGTTAGGAATCCTCAAATCCATCCCAATTTCGGGCGAGTCGTTAACCTACAGGTGACGAGAAACGAGCATCTCACGAGACTGTTCTGCATCCTGACATGTGCATTCGGGACTCTGTGGGCGCCCTACGTCGTGCTGGGCTTCTGGAGAATATTTGGTGACGAGAATTTGATCACCTCTCCGTACGTAACAATCTCGACATGGCTCTCATACACCCAGGTGGCGCTCTGTCCTGTGGTGTATATCTTGGCGCGCGGACCAATCAGACGAAGTTCAAGGACAGTTTTGGATTCTAATAACAAGAAAGAGTTCTTATTGGAGCCTAGACACAGAAAATAATATGTCTCGGTGATGGTAGTGGTTAAACTATTGGACTTAAGAGTGGTAGATACTGAGTTCGCATCCAGGTACCGGCTCACACCCAGAGTAAGTTGTACTGACTTGGATGGAAGATGTTAAGCCACTGCACTGGCTTCTCTCTGGCCAGTCACCAATACCTAACCCACTGTCCTAGAAATATAGCCCGGATAACTTGGATGGAAGATGTTAAGCCACTGCACTGGCTTCTCTCTGGCCAGTCACCAATACCTAACCCACTGTCCTAGAAATATAGCCCGGATAACTTGGATGGAAGATGTTAAGCCACTGCACTGGCTTCTCTCTGGCCAGTCACCAATACCTAACCCACTGTCCTAGAAATATAGCCCGGATAACTGAGATGTGTGCCAAGGACTGAAAAGAAGCACGGAAATCAAGTTAAATGAACAAATGAATGACAGAAAATGGTGCGTTGTAGTGGAATCACTTTTGCCAATTGTTTAAATATTCTTTGAATTCTGTTTTGTACAGATATATGATTTTGAGTGTTTATAGATTTGCTTTAATGTGCATACAAGCCAATGAGACATTTATTAATGACCAATAATCCCATTGTTTGAAATAATTAGACTTCGTCCACCTTTGGTATTCCGTTTTAGGGATCTAAAGCATGGACAGACAGACAAACAGACAGACGGATAGTTTATTAAAGTCTCACCTCATTACAACAGAATACAAGTTAGCATATGCATAACAGCAATATACAATTTTAATGAGGCTCTCTATACTTAGTTATGAGAGACTATTCACTAAAAGTATCTAAAAGACAAATAAAGTAAACAATCCAATATAGTACAGTTAAAACAATGGCAACACAGATATAATAATAAGATACATTGTATGTACAGTTAAAATATTATACATATATCGTCTCATAGTATACAAAAGGGATTTTCTATATTTAAGAATACTATGTCAGGTTTGGGCAGCTAAGATACAAATATCGGGACATGACAAAACACAATTTTTGTATGTCGATACAGTCATCATAATTAAATAGTAAAGTTCTACAGTGTGTGAGTAATTCCAACGTTATGTCAGCATATAATGGGCACTTAAGCAGGACGTGACACTCGTTTTCAATGTGGTTAATACAACTAAAACATGTCCTTTCTTCCAGCGGTGTATTATTATATCGACCAGTTTTAACTTTCAGTGGAGCAACTCCGCATCTAATCTTAGCGAGTGCACTTCTTTGGTATCGAGGCATGAACCTGGTAACATATGGCTCTATCTTTGAAAAAACAATAAATTCTTAATTTATTACCCCCTACCCCTGTTCTGCTGTGTGCTTCCATTAACGCTTGTTTCCATTCTATTAAAATTCCTCCTTGGCTCTGTCCTGCACCTTGTTGACTACATACGTTTTACTATATCTGCTCTCTAAGTTAAGGAAGTGCTTTAGTCCAAATTTACTAAATTTATTACGTACTTTAAAAGACCAGTTGTTTTTCCTGCGTGTTGACCATCTACGGACCAACGCCAAACGCGAGAGGTAATTCGATGTTCATTCAAGTTCCGTAATCTGATATAATGTCTTGATACAGTCTCCCATTGTCGAACTATTGGACTATCTAACTATCTAAAGTATGTCAAACAAATACTAAACCTTTTAATAACCTTTTGTGTGTGCTAACAATTGAAGCTGCCCTTTTTGTTATTAAAACGATTATATGTTAATGCATGGCTGCCAAAACACTGGCGATAACCGTTACAAATTAGCATAACTATTACATTCCTTTGCTAAATGTATGTGATATATATGTATATAAATATTTGGTCAAACCATACATTCGGACTGAATAATATGTATAGTATATCGATGCTAGTTTTTAATTATAGGTGATATTAAAGGTACTGAAAAACCCCATTAAGAACATTACATAGTACCCCTGGTTCAAAACTAAAGTTTCTGGCTTAGAATATATACTGATGGAAAAAACCCAAACCAGGGATCACACTAACAGAAAAAAATGGCTAAAACCAAACCCCTCATCCATATGGATATCCAGTCCCAAATTACATCTTTGTACTTTATTAAGACATTACGACGCTAACAAGGAACCATTTATATGCACCATCTCACAGACAGGATATTCATTTAATTTCAACTTATATTCGTACTTATATCCAATTAAGATTCAAGCACTTTGTCCTGGACACACACCTCTGCTACCTGGGCTGTCTGTCCAGGACAGTGGGTTAGTTGTTAGTGATTAGTGGCTAGCGAGAAAGAAGCGACTGTAGTGTCTTACACCTACCCATTGAGTCGTTAAAACTCGCTCTGGGTGGGAGCCGATACCGGGCTGCGAACCCAGTAGCCTACCTACCAGCATTTTGTCCGATGGCTTGACCACGACACTACCGAGGCCTGTAGACAGGATAGCACAAACCAAGGCCTTTAATATACCAGTCGTGGTGTACTGGCTGGAATGAAAAATAGCCCAATTAGCCAACAGTTACTGACGGGGATCGATCGTATACCGACCGCGCATCAAGCGAGCCCTTTACTACTGGATAACTAATGGGAAGATATAGCGGATTTCCTCTTTGAGTCTTTATGTGAAAATTACCAACTGTTTGACATCCAATAGGCGATGATTTATAAATCAATGTGCTCCAGTGGTGTCGTTAAACAACAACAACAACAAAAACAAACTCTTAACAAGCCCTGTGATTATAAAACTGCTAATACTCAAATTCAAAATGCTGTTAAGCCTAGTCTGAGACTTTAACGTCATGGCAACACATTGTACATAGGCCTATGATGTGACGTCATTAGATATTTGACTCAAATCAAAACAGTTTATTCATAAATACACGAACTGTATAAATCAGGTTATGCCACGTATTATGGTCCATTAATATATAAACAAACAAAATATTATGAAAATGATAGAATTAGCAGTTTCTTAAAACATAGGCTTATATACTATTCAAAAACAATCAAAGCAGCACACGTGAGGCAATTACATGTAGGCCTAGATAAATTCTGATAATATGATATCGATCAAAACTCTATTTAATCTAGCCTCTAATAGTTTTTGTAAGCACTGACTCTGATCTAAATACATGTTAATCCCTTCCTTAAGGGCGGGATTTAGCTCAATCGGTTGAATGCTCGCCTGAGGTGCTTTCGTCGCAGGATCGAACCACCTCAGTGGATCCATTCAGCTGATTGGGTTTTTTCTCGTTCCAGCCAGTGCTCCACATCTGGGCAAAGGCCGTGGTATGTGCTTTCCTATCAGTGGGAAAGTGCATATAAAAGATCCCTTGTTGCATTAGGAAAAATGTAATGGGTTTCCTCTGATGACTACGAGTCAGAATTACCAAATGTTTTAGATCTACTAGCCGATGATTAATTAATCAATGTGCTCTAGTGGTGTCGTTAAACAAAACAAACAAACACACCGTTCCTTAAAAAAAAGTGTTGCAGATGAAACATAATTGCGTTTCTTTTGATGTTCAGTTTATTAGCTGGTATTAATTGATCTTATTGATTCTCTCATTTTCTTTTCATGTATTAACATTACGGTATTTAATAAATAACATAACAATGTGCATTTAGAAAGAATCACTGCATTATTCTGTCGTCTTAGCGTGCTCATTAATGTGGCTTGACGTGTGTTTTGTCGAGGGTGACATAAAACAGGGGAATGAATGATCCTAGAACGCAAGCTTGTCAAACCTGAACTGAACAAAATAATAATAATAATGAAAATCACATCGTGAGCTCCACCGAAGGACGTCAAATTAAAACTGCTGACAGTTAATATCGTTTATGATATCTAGTCACGACTTCATAGAGGTGTCCAGAAATGATGGCAAGAGATCGCCGATATCAGAGCAGAACAGAACAGTATTGACTCTGGCCGTTAAGGATAAAACAAAAACTAATAATAATAATAATAATATATATATATATATATATATATATATATATATATATATACTAAATTTTTAGTATTCACTAATAACTCATTACTCGGAGTTTCAGGCTCCTCGCCTTCATCAGATGAGTGTTTATAATTGTGACAGTTAAGGTGACGTCACGCTGTGTGTACGCGGCGGTGCGCTCCTGACGTCATGGCACGTCAGTCGTGAGACTCTCGGCTTGTTGCTGTGGCGGCATTTTGATATGAGTTCTGTCCTTTTGTTGAGTAGCTTGTCTCCTTTTTCAAATAGTATTGAGAGCTTCTCCTCGATGCACGACTCAAGACGCAAATGAACCAATGGAGAAACACTTCCGCTGTACTTGAATGGTTCTCAGCTCTGCATGATAAAAAAGAACTATCCTTCCTCGTATTCGACATTGTGGACTTCTACCCTTCCATAACACCTGAACTACTCGACAAGGCATTGAAATGGGCGAAGAAATATACAGTCATCCCAGATATAGAATACGCAACTATCATGCATGCAAGAAAATCACTACTTTTTGACAACAAAGAACAGCCATGGGTGAAAAATTACACTCCCAATGCATTCGACGTCACCATGGGCGGATATGATGGAGCGGAAGTGTGCGAACTAGTAGGACTCCTCATCCTACACACAATTCAAACAAATACCTCCAACATGAACGTCGGACTGTACAGAGATGACGGTCTAGCAGTTCTACGCAGAAGTTCAGGAAGCCAAGCAGACAGAATGAGGAAAATGCTCATCAAAATATTCAAAGATCTTGGCCTAAAGATCACCATCCAGACCAACCTGAAAATAGTCAACTATCTGGACACCACCCTGAACCTTGAAACTGACTCCCACAAACCCTACAGGAAACCCAACAACGAACCCGTTTACATCAACGTCAGCTCAAACCACCCACCCGCAATCACGAAGCAAATACCAAAATCAATCGGCAAACGAATTTCCCTTCTGTCTTCCCATGAAGACTACTTCGCGGAAGCTGCACTAGGGTACAACAAAGCGCTGAGGGCAAGTGGCTACACAGTAAACATCCAATACGACCCGCCTAAACATAGAGAACAACCAGACACAAAGAAAAGGAAAAGACCCAGAAAAATCACATGGTTCAACCCCCCATTCAGCAAGAATGTGAAGACAAACGTCGGTAGCGTGTTCATCAAATTGATATCCAAGCATTTCCCAAGTAATCACAAGTACCACACATTGTTCAACAGAAACAACCTGAAAATCAGCTACAGCTGCATGAAAAACTTCGGAGCAATAATAAAAAGCCACAACACGAAAATCACCCAGAGCTCAACCGATCCCGCACAAAAAAAGTCTTGTAACTGCAGACAGAAGAACGAATGCCCCCTGAACGGCAACTGCCAAACTAGCTCCCTCGTATACCGGGCAAACGTGGCATCTGGTAAGACTGTCAGATCATACATAGGTCTTGCTGGAGGTACATTCAAGGAGAGGTTTAACAACCACACTAAATCTTTCAAATATGAACGCTATGAAAAAGAGACAGAACTGTCAAAATACATCTGGGAACTCAAACGAAAAAAAACCGCCTATCACATCAATTGGGAAATCGTCAGGAAATCGGACACACGGAAACGCAGCTCGGGACAATGCAACCTGTGCATCGAGGAGAAGCTCTCAATACTATTTGAAAAAGGAGACAAGCTACTCAACAAAAGGACAGAACTCATATCAAAATGCCGCCACAGCAACAAGCCGAGAGTCTCACGACTGACGTGCCATGACGTCAGGAGCGCACCGCCGCGTACACACAGCGTGACGTCACCTTAACTGTCACAATTATAAACACTCATCTGATGAAGGCGAGGAGCCTGAAACTCCGAGTAATGAGTTATTAGTGAATACTAAAAATTTAGTGTACCTGCTCCACTAACATTGTGTTGAGCACTTTATGTCCAATAGTGATAACAAATATATTACTATATATATATATATATATATATATATATATGTAATATGTGTGTGTGTGTGTGTGTGTGTGTGTGTGGTCTCTGTGTCTGTGTGTGTGTGTGTGTATGTGTGTGTTTGTCTAACTTGAAACTGTAACGTTTACCCAGTCATGGTGCCCTCTGAAATACAGAATTTTCACGTGATTACATTTAACTTTATATGAGAATAATTTACCGACGTCGGCTATATCTACCACCCAAATGATACAAATTAATAATGAGGCTCTCGTTGTTCTAAATGCGTTCTAATTCCACCAGACTCAGGTGGTATGAAGAAAGGTTTATTGTCTCTCGGCCCACCCACCCCCACCGTATCATCAAACAAGGATTAAAGCTGCAATCTCGCTTCTACATCACACAACATGTACCAAACACTTGCAGTGTTTAATAACCCGTGTGGTTTTGCTATCCGTTTTATATTTACAGTAGTGTTGGTATAAAGTGCTCCTAATAGCAGTGGTTAGTGGGAAATTTCCTATTAACTCGGTTATAAGAACGCTGTGCTGTCTGCATAAGAGGGTCCTTATTTAGAATCCCCTCTGTGGTTGGTTTACCTGTTACATAGCTGCCATGATACAACATGCCAGTCTGATCAGTAATTTGTAATACACTGTGCGACTAAAAACAGCAAAAAGCATACCGCGTCCAGTTTATTGTATGTGACCCAAATTTGAAACAGCAGATAACATAAATCGAAGAATGGCCCGCCTTGGAACGAAACGTAAAGTCACTAATCTAAATCTAACTGCTAAAATATTACAAATGTATTCGAGAGTGTATCTTTAACACCTTTTAAAAGTATTTTGATTTTCATTTAAAAAATTATTATTGAAATATTTATTTAACCTATGTTTATTATTTTAAAATGTTCCTTATTTATTTGTTTATTGTTATAGCATTTCTATTTAGCAGCATTTTGCATATAAATGAATACATTATTTTGTTGACATATATGACGTGTGCGATTTTTTAAACTATATTTTGCAATGTATTTATCACTACTTACGATTGTTTTCGCATTAAATGCCTTTTCAATAATATTAACAGTTTAATTATATTATTTATGTTTTAGTCATCTTGCTTTCCTGTCTAACAGAGTTTGGTAAGTAAAAACATAAGCGTATGAGACTGGATGGGGGTGGGGGTAGTGGGGCAGGGTTGCAACTACCCCCATGGTTTGAGTAAATCCTCAAATTCGGGCAAAAAAAGATAGACCTATTTGGGGGGAAATGAGCTTGCCTGAAACCTTTTTTCATCATGTATTTCCATTATTCTACCCACAGTTTTTAATTGTAATTCATGTAAAAATGCATAGTGGTTTGTTTGCAACCCTATATAACGATTGGCAGTAAGGAAAGAAATGTTTTATTTAATGACGCACTCACAAATTGGCGGTAATGCTAATAATATGAATAAATGTTGTCATCCAGATTAGAGCATTTTGCGTAAAAATCAGCCTGCCCCATCCACATCTCTACAGAAATGGGAGCCCGTATATATATGTTTGAAATTAACTTCTTTGAAAAAGCAATATGCATACTGATCAATGCTGTATACTAGTATACTGATTGAAAGAAATAAGGGAAAAAGCAATATGCATACTGATCAATGCTGTATACTAGTATACTGATTGAAAGAAATAAGGGAAAAAGCAATATGCATACTGATCAATGCTGTATACTAGTATACTGATTGAAAGAAATAAGGGAAAACATGATATTTGAGACCATATTTAATTCACTGTTAGTGTAATTATATTGTGTTTGTTTTGTTTAACGACACTACTAGAGCAGATGATTTATTAATTTAATCATCGGCTATTGGATGTCAAACATTTGGCAATTTTGACATAAGAGAGGAAAAATTTTTCCATTAGTAGAAAGGGATCTTTATATGCACTATCCCATACAGGATAGCACATACCACGGCCTTTGATATATCAGTCTTGGTGCATTAGCTGGAGCGAGAAATAGCCCAATAGGCCTTGGCCCATCGACGGGGATAGATCCCAAACCGACCACGCATTAAGCGATTGCTTTACCACTGAGCTATGCCCCCCCCCCCTCCGCCCACCCCCGTAATTATACGTGTATAAAATACAGAGATGTAATCTGGTACAGAATGTCAGTACTGTGTACCATCCTAATACTGACGTAGCCCAGTGGTAAAGTGCTCGCTTGATGCGCGGTCGGTCTGGGATCGACCCCCGTCGGTGAACCCATTGGGCTATTTCTCGTTCCAGCCAGTGCACCACGACTGGTATATAAAAGGCAGTGGTATGCACTACCCTGTCTGTGGGATGGTGGATATAAAAGATCCCTTGCTGCTAATCAAAAAGAGTAGCCCCCAGACGTATGCCACAATGCCCTAGACGTATGCCACAATGCCCCAGACGTATGCCACATATGCCACAATGCCCCAGACGTATGCCACAATACCCTAGACGTATGCTACAATGCCCCAGACGTATGCCACAATGCCCAAGACGTATGCCACAATGCCCCAGATGTATGCCACAATGCCCCAGACGTATGTCACAATGCGCTAGGCGTATGCCACAATGCCCCAGACGTATGCCACAATGCCCCTGAAAATTAAATAGAGTCTCACGGCCAAACTAACCGTTCTTTATTTTGCATGCTACTAATTTGTCATCATACTCAAGCGTAACTCTAGCACGAGTACTCTGACTGTAAGAGAGCTAGACGGACATTTGGACGGTTATTAGCTCGAGTACTTAGCTCGAGTACTCTGACTGTAAGAGAGCTAGACGGACATTTGGACGGTTATTAGCTCGAGTACTCTGACTGTAAGAGCTAGACGGACATTTGGACGGTTATTAGCTCGAGTACTCTGACTGTAAGAGAGCTAGACGGATATTTGGACGGTTATTAGCTCGAGTACTCTGACTGTAAGAGCTAGACGGACATTTGGACGGTTACTAGCTCGAGTACTCTGACTGTAAGAGAGCTAGACGGACATTTGGACGGTTATTAGCTCGAGTACTCTGACTGTAAGAGCTAGACGGACAATTGGACGGTTACTAGCTCGAGTACTCTGACTCTAAGAGAGCTAGACGGACATTTGGACGGTTACTAGCTCGAGTACTCTGACTGTAAGAGAGCTAGACGGACATTTGGACGGTTATTAGCTCGAGTACTCTGACTGTAAGAGAGCTAGACGGACATTTGGACGGTTATTAGCTCGAGTACTCTGACTGTAAGAGCTAGACGGACATTTGGACGGTTATTAGCTCGAGTACTCTGACTGTAAGAGAGCTAGACGGACATTTGGACGGTTATTAGCTCGAGTACTTAGCTCGAGTACTCTGACTGTAAGAGAGCTAGACGGACATTTGGACGGTTACTAGCTCGAGTACTCTGACTGTAAGAGAGCTAGACGGACATTTGGACGGTTATTAGCTCGAGTACTCTGACTGTAAGAGCTAGACGGACATTTGGACGGTTATTAGCTCGAGTACTCTGACTGTAAGAGAGCTAGACGGATATTTGGACGGTTATTAGCTCGAGTACTCTGACTGTAAGAGCTAGACGGACATTTGGACGGTTACTAGCTCGAGTACTCTGACTGTAAGAGAGCTAGACGGACATTTGGACGGTTATTAGCTCGAGTACTCTGACTGTAAGAGCTAGACGGACAATTGGACGGTTACTAGCTCGAGTACTCTGACTAAGAGAGCTAGACGGACATTTGGACGGTTACTAGCTCGAGTACTCTGACTGTAAGAGAGCTAGACGGACATTTGGACGGTTATTAGCTCGAGTACTCTGACTGTAAAAGCTAGACGGACATTTGGACGGTTACTAGCTCGAGTACTCTGACTGTAAGAGAGCTAGACGGACATTTGGACGGTTATTAGCTCGAGTACTCTGACTGTAAGAGCTAGACGGACATTTGGACGGTTATTAGCTCGAGTACTCTGACTGTAAGAGAGCTAGACGGACATTTGGACGGTTATTAGCTCGAGTACTCTGACTGTAAGAGCTAGACGGACATTTGGACGGTTACTAGCTCGAGTACTCTGACTGTAAGAGAGCTAGACGGACATTTGGACGGTTATTAGCTCGAGTACTCTGACTGTAAGAGCTAGACGGACATTTGGACGGTTATTAGCTCGAGTACTCTGACTGTAAGAGAGCTAGACGGACATTTGGACGGTTATTAGCTCGAGTACTTAGCTCGAGTACTCTGACTGTAAGAGAGCTAGACGGACATTTGGACGGTTACTAGCTCGAGTACTCTGACTGTAAGAGAGCTAGACGGACATTTGGACGGTTATTAGCTCGAGTACTCTGACTGTAAGAGCTAGACGGACATTTGGACGGTTATTAGCTCGAGTACTCCGACTGTAAGAGAGCTAGACGGATATTTGGACGGTTATTAGCTCGAGTACTCTGACTGTAAGAGCTAGACGGACATTTGGACGGTTACTAGCTCGAGTACTCTGAATGTAAGAGAGCTAGACGGACATTTGGACGGTTATTAGCTCGAGTACTCTGACTGTAAGAGCTAGACGGACATTTGGACGGTTATTAGCTCGAGTACTCTGACTGTAAGAGAGCTAGACGGATATTTGGACGGTTATTAGCTCGAGTACTCTGACTGTAAGAGCTAGACGGACATTTGGACGGTTACTAGCTCGAGTACTCTGAATGTAAGAGAGCTAGACGGACATTTGGACGGTTATTAGCTCGAGTACTCTGACTGTAAGAGCTAGACGGACAATTGGACGGTTACTAGCTCGAGTACTCTGACTCTAAGAGAGCTAGACGGACATTTGGACGGTTACTAGCTCGAGTACTCTGACTGTAAGAGAGCTAGACGGACATTTGGACGGTTATTAGCTCGAGTACTCTGACTGTAAAAGCTAGACGGACATTTGGACGGTTACTAGCTCGAGTACTCTGACTGTAAGAGAGCTAGACGGACATTTGGACGGTTATTAGCTCGAGTACTCTGACTGTAAGAGCTAGACGGACATTTGGACGGTTATTAGCTCGAGTACTCTGACTGTAAGAGAGGTAGACGGACATTTGGACGGTTATTAGCTCGAGTACTCTGACTGTAAGAGCTAGACGGACATTTGGACGGTTACTAGCTCGAGTACTCTGACTGTAAGAGAGCTAGACGGACATTTGGACGGTTATTAGCTCGAGTACTCTGACTGTAAGAGAGCTAGACGGACATTTGGACGGTTATTAGCTCGAGTACTCTAACTGTAAGAGAGCTAGACGGACATTTGGACGGCTAATAGCTGTCCAAATGTCCATCTAGCTCTCTTACAGTCAGAGTACTATGGCTAACGTAACTCCAAACAGTTGGTTTATTATGAAAACATGAAACCGTTAACACTTCTTTATTTTGGATGGGTACTATTTTGTTATATTAAGTTTGCCTTGTTGCCCTGCCGTCAGGCGGTAATGCCCTAAAAATCTCCATCGGTCTAAGCCAAATGCCCTTGACTTAAATTTGCCAAATTCGAAGCTTGACTCTGAATAAGAGTTCTGGTAGCAGTCAATATTTTTATCCATCAGTATATGTACAAGAGTGGGAAGACAACGCGAATTCTGGCCACCCCAGCTTCAGAATGATAGGGGGATGGGCGTAGGGTGAGAAGATAATGCATCCCCATTTCCGACAGAGGCCGCCTGTAAGCGTGATTAACCCTTTAAAATAAAACAAAATTAAAAAAGAGTTATCCTACTGGCTTTTGTTTTGGACTGGTATAATTGAGCTATGAATATGCATATTGCTTGACGTGGGTTTACAGGAAGTCACGTCTGCAACTATGTACATACTATCAATATACATGATAAGGGCGGCATAGTTTAATCCAGCTTGACACTTTATCGCTCGTTGTTGCATAACTTCACACGAATTGTCAGTCAGTGACGTCAGCTTCCAACAAAACCTCTAATTTCTTTTTGGGTCAAACAGTTGGCTGTCTTGGTTTAAATAAAAAAGAAAAATCCCGATTAATTATACAGCTATTAAGATAACTGACGTCTAAAACAGAGCGACTGCATAAGACTGCAAGATCTTCTGCAATGGCCGCGTGCGTTATCGTTGGTTTTTCGTTCGATAATTTTCATCACACATTTGGTTTGTTGAACAGCCTTGAAAATTCATGAGTGTGCCTCCCATCAGAGACGGTTCGCCATCTGCAAATAAATGAACGAGACTCTTTTTTCTTTTTTTTATCGTTCTAAAGATACTGATTATGAATCGGGGATAATAATAGGCAATAATTTATGACGTGATTCTCACCGATCAGGCTACTTACTTTGACGGCTGTATTTTAAGTAAAAAATTATTTTTTGTAAAAATAAAAATGTTAACGACACCCTAGCAAACTGTTTTAACCAGCTGGTGTAATCAAGGCATAGTGTAGTTGTAGTTTTAGATTGGGGTGGGTGGGTTCTAGACTGTAGCGACCGAAGTTTATAGATGGGAATAGTCGTGATGGTCATGCATCCCTGAAAAATACACAGATAAAAAAATGAAAAAAAAGTTTAAGCTGGGAGGGGTTTTGGGGGTCGAAAACTGTCTTTCCTATTGGTAGTATCTAGTGAATTTTTGTTTTAGCTTTGTTATTAGAGCATTGACCTTTTGGCATATATCTTGCACAAAGGGCTGGCCGTAGCCCAGTGGCAAAGCGCCCGCTTGATGCGCGGTCGGTTTAGGATCGATCCCTGTCGGTGGACCCATTGGGCTATTTTTCATTTCAGCCAGTGCATCACGACTGGTATATCAAAGGCCGTGGTATGTACTCTCCTGTCTATGGGATGGTTCATATTAAAATACCCCTTGCTACTAATGGAAAAATGTAGCGGGTTTCCTCCCTAAGACTATACATCGAAATTACCAAATGTCTGACATCCAATAGCCGATGATTAATAAATCAATGTGCTCTAGTGGTGTCGTCAAACAAAACAAACTTTATATCTTGGACATATAGACCTTGGTTCGAATCTCCTCAGTGGGAAGACTGAGTTTGCGATTTCTTTACATACGTAGGTCAGCGAAATCTCTTTGCACGGGCGTGTGGTTCGCGATCCACTCGTAAGCTGATGCATTTGTTCCCTCGTCAAATTTCATGTAGTAAATGTACAGGTAATTAACAGCGAAGCAATATACTTTAAGTTAATGTGTCAAAGAACATTAAGAAACCAAAAATAACACTAACAAATGAAAACAAATTAATATATATTTAAAAAGAAATACCCTAGTTTTTAAACACTAAGGCATATGTTGTACTATTAGAGCCGTTTTTGATAACTAAAATCATACTTTACTTACATTTTATTGTTTAAATTATCCATTTCCGTACATTCAAAGTGTTTTTGGTCATCCTGGTGTTTTTAATATCACAAAATGCATTTTTCATATTTTTTAAAACGCACGTGCGTCTGAGAAGTAACAGTTATGGAGTCGAGTTTTAGTCAATTTTTAGAGGTATTTCACCATTTCAAATTCAGAGATTCATGTTTCACTCAGTGGTAACTTTATCCCAATGTGTTACAGGTTTGTAGATTAACTAAACTTGGTGTGCACTTTCATGGGCTGAAACTAGGGTCTGTCCCTTTAAGGATACATGTGCAGTACTTACACATGTTTTGTGTGCATTGGTAATACCACACTTTCATGGGCTGAAACTAGGGTCTGTCCCTTTAAGGATACATGTACAGTACTTACACATGTTTTGTGTGCATTTCTAATACCACTTTCATGGGCTGAAACTAGGGTCTGTCCCTTTAAGGATACATGTACAGTACTTACACATGTTTTGTGTGCATTTCTAATACCACTTTCATGGGCTGAAACTAGGGTCTGTCCCTTTAAGGATACATGTACAGTACTTACACATGTTTTGTGTGCATTTCTAATACCACACTTGGGACGGGGCGTAACTCAGTGGTACAGCGCTCACCTGATGCGCGATCGATATAGGATCGATTCCTGTCGATGGGCCCATTGGGCTACTTCTCGTTCCAGTCAGTGCTCCACAACTGGTGTAACAAAGGCCGTGGTATGTACTATCCTGTCTGTGGTATGGTGCATATAAAAGATCCCTTGCTGGTAATCGAAAAGAGTAACTCATGAAGTGGCAACAGCGGGTTTCCTCTCTCAATATCTGTGTGGTCACACGCATACAATTTTTATGGCGTTGTCATGACATTAAAGTCTCAAGACTTGAGTCTAGACTCTGAAGCGTCTATAAGCACAAGGCCAGACACTGACTTTTTTCAGCCTTGAGCTGATGTGTATTCATTTCCGTTTCGTTAGACTACCGTGATGTATCAAAGCGGAAGTCATCACAGTAAGTTATAAATATTTGAAATGTGAAGCCAAACAGATCTCTGTCTGCCCTTTTCCAAACAATATGTAGCAGGGCCGTTGGAACAATATATAAAAGGGGGATGGGGGCAGAGACACATTTTAAAATGTATATATAGAAAACCTAAATGTTTTGGGCTTCACGTGGATGTCACAGGACCACCGCCTCCTCCTCACTCAGGTTCCTACGACCATCTTTTGACATCCAAACCTGTAAAATTAGCAGAACAGGGGACAACAGATGCCCGTAGACACTGTCCAGACAATTGTTTTTTCTTTTGTTATGTGTTTTTCTAAAATAATCCTTGCCTACTATACAAATAAACCTCTGAATAATTCCATGGATATGCAGATGGTATTCACAATTTTTATAACGCTAATTCCTCCCAGCATGTGAGGAATTTAATTGAAACCTGCATGATTATCGGGATTCAGCATCTAATTGCTCAGACACACGCGTCTAACGAGTCTGGGACACAAGTGGCAAATCTCTTCACGGTGACATTTCCGAGTCGCATCTCAACATCTTAACGTCTCGACAGCCGACGTTTTCTTTGTGTGCTTTTACAATCTGCAGGTCGCAAACGCTATTAGTCACCAACCAACATGCGCGCTAAAAAAAAATGTTTATGCCCCTTCCTACCACCCGTCTCTCTCTCTCTCTCTCTCTCTCTCTCTCTCTCTCTCTCTCTCTCTCTCTCTCTCTCTCTCTCTTAATACAAATTTCCAAATGCAACGCAAGGAACACTTCAATCAAACATTTATTCTAGCTGCCTCGGCGGTCATTTTGTCATCGACAGCATCCAGAGTAATTAAAACTCTTCATTACAGAAAGGAACTGTCAATCTACGCCGGAGCCGGCGACGAGTGGAGAGGAATTCGTTTTGTTCCCCCCGCGTGGAGCAGCCGGCGCGGACATCGTTAATATAGCTTGTGAAGTCAGTGAGAATCCCTGGAGATTCCTCTTCACATAGTTGACATCTCACAACAAGGACCTGCTTTCCTCATTCCATCCAAAAAAATCAGCACAAGTATGTCATCTTTTGAAGAAAATTGAAATTCACGTCCGTTTTAATTATGACTAATGGCTAATGAATTCATAAAGCTGCTGGGAATTTTTATTTTACAATAAATACAATGATTATTTTGCACCTGGTAGGTCTGCTTCATAGTTTACAATAAATACAATGATTATTTTGCACCTGGTAGGTCTGCTTCATATTTTCGGCTATGTATACATGATTTAAATACAAGTTTAGTTTATGCATGGCCATAGGAACAATATGTGAAGTGGGGGTACAATAACATTTTAGGAGTTTTATATATAGAAGAAAAACATAAATGTCTTTCGGCCTCAAATATAGGATGAGGCACAAGCCCCCTCCCGTCTTACGTTCCTTACAAACGTGTGGTGGTGGTATAAAATAATCCCTTATAGTTTGCCCATGTGCTCGAGGTGTTCTGGAACAGTCTTTAGTTTGGGCAACCCTCAACCGAGTTATTTTGCAACAAGTTTGAAACATTGAATATAAGCATGCATGAAGTCGGAAGTAGGTTCGAGGATTAGCCACCCACCACACCCTGTTCAAAGCGAATTTTCATTTCTTTTTAAAACTGTATGTCCGGGGGGAGTATAACTTGACCCCCATCATAGAACCCTAATTTCGTGCACATGCGCCTGGTAGCCAGGTAACAATAAAACGGAGTAAGCGAGCATGGTCATATCTTTTGCATTTTGCTTTATGCAAAGATACGATTTTCAACGCGTTAAGTATTTTGTCGTTCCCATTGATTTCGGCAGTTGTAATCTGTTACAATTGTAGCTCAACGGGCCTATTTAAATTAGTTCTATTCACTGGATTTGAGTTTCTATCTGGGGAGGCCATAAGACCGCTATCTAGATGTGCTATGATTGATTCAAGAGCTTCAAAATTGAAGTGTGCTCAAATTACGCCACCTCTCACGATGGAGATGAAGTATGAGAAAACACGCCATTTTAAAGCGGACTATTTTTGCCAAGACACTCTTCGAGGAAAAGCCTACTTCTTTAAATCTCGGAGCGGAATGTAGCTTAGTGGTAGAGCGGTTGCCTTGCTTGCCAGTGGAGTATAGGATGAATAAGTGGAACAGTCGGGGTTTTTTTTTTCTCCGTCTCAACCAATGTTCCACAACTGGTACACCAGAAGCTATGGTATGTGCTGTCCTCACTGTGAGAGAGAGAGAGAGAGAGAGAGAGAGAGAGAGAGAGAGAGAGAGAGAGAGAGAGAGAGAGAGAGAGAGAATGAATTACTATAATTAATACAAAACTTGTATATTTGGGGTCATAACGCGCCAAAAATTTCAGCCCCCCACCACACACACACACACACACACACCAGTGTCTACTTGCTTCCGCCGTGCCTGTCTTTTGAATGGGGAATGAAAGACATCCACAGACAGGATAATGCTAGTGTAGTTAAGATCTTCTAGCAAAAACCTCCGATGGGAAGAGGATATAAAGATCTCATTTCACTGAATTGCTATTATGCATGAGATGTGTCGATCGTTTTCATCGTAGACTCATAATATGGCCTTATCTTATTTCAACGAAATCACAATTCCGTACCGTTGGTACTTCCGTTGGGGGTTCTGAAATTAAAGACACTGACACGAGCTGGCTGCCACTGTAACAAGTTTTCGACTAGTAGAACCTTTAAACCTGTAATATTAACGACTAAAATTACATATTAAAATGTGTTCTTATTTAGAAATTAGAATACAGTGTCAGTATTTTCTGATCGGCCTGATATTTGTAGCGGGTCAAAGTGACTTGTACCTCCCCTTGATGTTGTACATTGGAACATAAGCAAAAGCTAGTGCACACTGTATATACAGACACTGATATTATATATATATATATAAACTGACGATCAAAAGAAAGTATACCAATTATTTTTATTATAAATAAACACAATACACGTTCATGGAAGGTTAGATAGGTTCCAGTATTGTTCGTTATAATGCAATCAATGACGAATAGTCGCACATTGCTGCGTGCGGGCGATGCCGCACGTGCAAAATGAGTTTATTCATCAAATTTATACTGCACGAGAAAGATGATACTCGTGCACATAAGGGTTTAAGAAAGGGTGCCATTGCTTAGAACATGCCTCAGTCAACAGTAAAACACCAGAGAACATGGCAAGGCTAACTGCTGAAGAAAGAGAGAGAGCTATTGGTATGGTGCAGTTGGGTGCGAATTGTGCCCATGTGGCAAGAATCCTGAATTGTACAAAATTGACGATCACCAGGTTGATACAGCGTTACAGGGTGACTGGCAGGACTGCAGACAGACCATGAAGTGGAAGACCCCGCGTCACAACAGCCAACGAGGACCACCATCTCCGCATCTTATATTTACGTAACAGATTCCTCACTATGACGTCATCTGCAGCGACTGGCCTTGGACATATCATAGTCGTCACACTGTACGTCGTCGACTACGACAGCATGGTATCAGGGCCTATCGACAATTCAGAGGGATGACACTGACGAGGCAAAATCGACTTCGTCGTTAACGTTGGGCACGTCAGTTTCAATGTTGGCAACATCGGAACTGGCAACGTGTACTCTTTCCTGATGAGAGCAGGTTCCAGTTATTCAGAGCTGATGGCAGGACTCGGATATACCGACGTGCAGGAAAGAGAACAGCTCCGTGCTGTGTTCAGGAGACTGAACCATTTGGTGGTGGATCTGTGATGGTTTGGGGCGGTATCTGTGGCCAACAGCGAACAGACCTTAGTCATTGACGGAAATCTGTCCGACGTCGGGTCCATGCTTGCATACTTGCACATGGTGGACATACACGCTATTGAAACATGTTCTTTGTGGTCAAATTTATTCACCTTCGTTATGAGTGGTCCTTTATGAAATCGCACATTTCACCCCTAGTGTTGTTATGAACTATGATATTATCATTTTATTGGTTTTATTGAGTATACTCGTGTTTATTTATCGCCAAATTATTATACTTTCAAAATATAACATTTGCATCAACTTGTGTTTTGTGTTGTTTTTAATACTTTGAAAAAATAATTGGTATACTTTCTTTTTATCGTCAGTTTATATATATATTCAAAAAGGCTTTATTAGTTGCAAACTCATATTAGTCTCTTAAATATTGGTTACGATGACATTTCATTAATATCATAATTTGATAACGCTGCTTCATCAATATTCAATCAAGGACGTTTTCTAAGTTGTCCAACCCGTAGGCCATAACTGTTAACACATCCAAGCCTTACAGACATTTTAAAGGCACTGGCCTGTGTTTACTTACATTGTAAGATTTTTCGACTAACAGAATCTTTTTGGCGACACAAATTAGATATTAAAGACATTTTCCTGTTGAGAATATCAGTGTCTGTACTAACAAAGTGTTTGTCGTCGTTCCAATGTTTGTAATAACCGAATCTGGGTTTTATCTTCCAATAATTTCGTACGTTCGAAAAAAATATATTACTTAGTAAAATGAAGGAAGGAAATGTTTTATTTAACGACGCACTCAACACATTTTATTTACGGTTTTATGTCGTCGGACATATTATGGTTAAGGACCACACAGATATTGAGAGAGGAAACCCGCTGTCGCCACTTCATTGGCTACTCTTTTCGATTAGCAGCAAGGGATCGTTTATATGCAGCATCCCACAGATAGCATAGTACATACCACGGCCTTTGTTACACCAGTTATGGAGTACTGGCTGGAACGAGAAATAGCCCAGTGGGTCCACCGACAGGGATCGATCCCAGACCGACCGAGGATCAAGCGAACGCTTTACCACTGGGCTACGTCCCGCCCCTAGTAAAGTGAAAACTGCAAACATTAGCACACGATAGTAAACACATTCAGTGGATATACAGGCACTGATATTCTAATCAGGAACATTAGCACACGATAGTAAACACATTCAGTGGATATACAGGCACTGATATTCTAATCAGGAACATTTAGCACACGATAGTAAACACATTCAGTGGATATACAGGCACTGATATTCTAATCAGGAACATTAGCACACGATAGTAAACACATTCAGTGGATATACAGGCACTGATATTCTAATCAGGAACATTTAGCACACGATAGTAAACACATTCAGTGGATATACAGGCACTGATATTCTAATCAGGAACATTAGCACACGACAGTAAACACATTCAGTGGATATACAGGCACTGATATTCTAATCAGGAACATTTAGCACACGATAGTAAACACATTCAGTGGATATACAGGCACTGATATTCTAATCAGGAACATTAGCACACGATAGTAAACACATTCAGTGGATATACAGGCACTGATATTCTAATCAGGAACATTTAGCACACGATAGTAAACACATTCAGTGGATATACAGGCACTGATATTCTAATCAGGAACATTAGCACACGACAGTAAACACATTCAGTGGATATACAGGCACTGATATTCTAATCAGGAACATTTAGCACACGACAGTAAACACATTCAGTGGATATACAGGCACTGATATTCTAATCAGGAACATTAGCACACGACAGTAAACACATTCAGTGGATATACAGGCACTGATATTCTAATCAGGAACATTAGCACACGATAGTAAACACATTCAGTGGATATACAGGCACTGATATTCTAATCAGGAACATTTAGCACACGATAGTAAACACATTCAGTGGATATACAGGCACTGATATTCTAATCAGGAACATTAGCACACGACAGTAAACACATTCAGTGGATATACAGGCACTGATATTCTAATCAGGAACATTTAGCACACGACAGTAAACACATTCAGTGGATATACAGGCACTGATATTCTAATCAGGAACATTAGCACACGACAGTAAACACATTCAGTGGATATACAGGCACTGATATTCTAATCAGGAACATTAGCACACGATAGTAAACACATTCAGTGGATATACAGGCACTGATATTCTAATCAGGAACATTTAGCACACGACAGTAAACACATTCAGTGGATATACAGGCACTGATATTCTAATCAGGAACATTTAGCACACGATAGTAAACACATTCAGTGGATATACAGGCACTGATATTCTAATCAGGAACATTTAGCTAATGTAATTTTAATCTTTAAAATACTCTGTTCATTCATTTCAACTTATTTTTGTGCTTATATCCAATTAAGGTTCAAGCACGCTGTCCCAGGAACATACCTCAGCTATCTGGACTGTCTGTCCAAAACAGTGAGTTAGTGGTTAGTTGTTAGTGGTTAATGTTAGAGAAGAGGGTGCAGTGTTCTTACACCTACCCATTGAAGGAAATGGTTTATTTAACGACGCAGTCAACATATTTTATTTACAGTTATATAGCGTCGGATATATGGTTAAGGACCTACCCATTGAGTCGTTAAACTCGCCCTTAGTTGGAGCCGGTACCGGGCTGCGAACCCAGTACCTACAAGCCGTATGTCCGATGGCTTAAGCACTACACCACCGAGGCTCGTTAGTTAGAAAAATCTTATAATGGCTGCAAAGTGAGAACAGTGCCTTTAATCAGTTAGGATCGATCAATCGGGAGCTCCTTGCCGATGATTGACCGTATATATATTTTTTACCCCAGATAACGAGACTTCAACTCATAAAATCTGAATTGCAGAACGATAATGCAATATCTGCAGACACGAGAGATTGAGATGAGACCATGATACTGTTACCATATATCAGTGTGTTGGTTTCATTACGCACAAGTGACAAGACACCGACATCTGCCCATGATAGACGTAGTTTTTATTTACTCCTACAATGTGAGAATATTGATCTGTGAAGTGAAAGTGGCGGGATGTTTGTCTTACGATACTTTACACATTGTTTTAATCAGTGGCACCAAACACGTGGTAATCGCGGTCTTTATTTTAAAGATGAAGATCATATTTTTAAAGACTTAATTTAAACTACATTTATTTGGCGTCTATCAGAGGTTTATATACCAATAGCTTATCTTGATAAGCTATATCAGGCATGGCGGAGCGGGTGTGTGGGTTAGTGGGTTAGTTACCCCCAATAATTCTGAATAAAAAATATTATTGATAGTAAATGTTAAGACAGAGATGAATTTTAATTCTAGAATGCGGGAAATTGCATTTCAGGATATCTAGTTTACAAAATTGTATTGGGGAGGATACCCCCGAACCCCCCTAGAAACTTTGCTTTGCGTCCTCGATCTCAATAAGCCCCCCCCCCCCCCCCCCCCCCATGTCAACTTGCTTCCGCCGTGCCTGTATATTATGGAACAGAAGCAAGGCATCTCTTCAGGTATGTGAGGGGGTGGCCAGTCAGGCATGTGTGGAGATGGAAGGTTTCGGTCATCAAATCATGCTCAGAGCGAACTTTCTTTTCGTTTCTCCCCCCACCCCCCCACCGCCCCACACACACCAAATCTTGGCTCGCCAGTCTAGACTCACCTGTTTAATTTCTTGCATACGAGTCTGCCTTTCCCAGACAGGATAGCACATACCACGTCCTTTAGTTTACTAGTTGTGGGACAATTGATGGGACGGGGGAAATTGGTTCATCGATCCTATGACCCGTTGTATTTTAGCCGAGCTACACTTGGCTACATCACATTCTGCCACCATATCGGTGACTCTTTCTGATTCGTTTAAAAATAGGAACAAGGACTGTTTTACGAGCGAATTTGTTAAAGTTAGAGAGTTAAAGTTTTTTTTTGTTTAACGACACTACCAGAGCATTTATTAATTATCGTCTATTGGATGTCAAACATTTGGTAATTTTGACTCGTAGTCTTAAGAGATAACGCTAAGCAAGGGATCGTTTATATGCATCATAGACAGGATAGCACATACCACGGCCTTTGATATACCAATCATGTTGCACTGGCTGGAACAAGAAATAGCCAGAGAGAGATGTGGGAGAAAGCGGAAGAGAGAAGAGACACAGAGATAGAGAGAGAGAGAGAGAGAGAGAGAGAGAGAGAGAGAGAGAGAGAGAGAGAGAGAGAGAGAGAGAGAGAGAAGAAGAAGAAAAGAAGAAAAAAATACTAAGAAAGATCCACGTACGTTCTACCATTAATCCACATCGCGCTTTCTGACATCTTCTGGTTTTATTGCGTCTTATTAAGGAGTCTTTTTCGAATAAATCATCTCATTGTTCGACGATGACGGAACCCTTTTTATCGCACAGATAACGACAGTTTCGCGTAACACGTGAATAGACGGGTAATATTTCAGCCGTGACAGCATGCACGGTGTCGGTGGATGGCAGGGTTTAGATGAGTCCAGGCGGCCATTATCGTACATCAGTTCCTCCCACAGCGATCACGGCAGCGGCTGCTCTGGCCATCAATTTCTAGGTTTATTGGGCACAAGTGACAAGACACCAGTATCGGTGATAAATGTTGTCTTTGTTTACCCATATATAAAATTATTGATCTGTAAAGTGTGTGCATCTTTACTGCAGCGCGTTAATGCTGAAATAATGGCTGATAGATTAATTGAGAGTTAGAGAGAGAGAGACAGAGTGAGACATATATATATATATATATATATATATATATATATATATATATATAGATATAGAGAGATATAGAGAGATACAGATAGATACACATAGAGAAGTTTGTTTTGTTTAACGACACTACTAAAGCACACTGATTAATCAATCATCGGCTATTGGATGTCAAACATTTGGTAATTCTGACTCGTAGTCATTAGAAAAAACCCACTACATCTTTCCTAATGCAGCAAGGGATCTTTTATATGCACTTTCCCACAGACAGGATAGTGTATACCTCGGTCTTTGATATACCAATCGTGGTACACTGGCTGGAACGTGAAATAGCCAAATGGGCCCACCGACGGGGATCGATTCCACACCGACCGCTCATCAAGCGAGCGCTTTACCACAGGGCTACGTTCCGCCCACTATACAGAGAGAGACAAAGACAGAGAAAGAGTGAGAGAGAAAGAGAGCGATACAGAGAGAGAGAGAGAGAGAGAGAGAGAGAGAGAGAGAGAGAGAGAGAGAGAGAGAGAGAGAGAGAGAGAGACAGACAGACAGACAGACAGACAGACAGAGAGGAAGAAAGAAAGACACATATTTTTATTCAAATAGAAACAAAAAACCCACAAACAAGACGGACGAATAGAAGGATGTATGCATGAATGTATGAATGAATAACCGAATGAATGAATGAATAAATAAATGAATGAAGATACCGATACTGTTGCTCACAAGAATCGAAAATATCAATGATTAACTGGTAAAGAGAGAGAGAGAGAGAGAAAAAAAAAAAAAAAGTAGAAGTTAAAGATTAAAATTAATTAAATAAAAACATGAACAATGCCAACAATTTAGCAAATATTTTGTCTGGTATTATAAAGAAAAGTATGTTAATTGATACATCAGCACGTTTTAAATTACAGCTATTTATTGTTAATTTCAGGACCGGATAGCACATGCCACGATTTTAGAAGCGAACGCTCTACCACTGAGCTACATCCCGCATCATGTTGGTGGTATTAAATAACCTTCTTATTTTCCTTTACGTAATGTCTGCCCTGTCATTCCCAGCTGCGAGTGATCGGAATTCAGTCTTTAAACGGACAGCACCGTGTTCCCGGGAGTATAATGAACAATCAATAGTCGTTGGAGTTTGTGTGTGTTTGTTCCGCAGGCTAATCCATTACTGGACATTTGGCCGTGTCGGTAACACCGGTCTAAAAACCCGCGGTGCTAAATTCGGAGATATTTTCACCGACTTGGCCGCCCGCCATCACAAAAGTAGAGATGTCATCGCGGAATGGTATGAAAGACATTGAACAGAACACGAGGGGAAGCACCCTTTGACACGGTCTTGTTAGCATATACGATTTCTATCGCACACTGTGACGTTATCGTCGTTTGAAGACGTATAGTGTTTAAAGTAAGTAAGGGATAGCTCAACTTCAAATTTGAATACGTTTGAAATGAAACGTGTTTAACGTAATACAAGTCTCAAAATAAGTGTACTTCATATTTGAATCCTCACTCATGACACATTAATTATGCTTGGCACACACATACCGATTAACGCCAACTCGACTGTCCAGTCGGCAGTAGTCTGAAAATGTGCACCTGCACACACCAACCGACTTTGCCTTGCACACACGACTGTCGAGTCGGCGTTAATCGGTAGGTGTCTGCCAACCATTACACAAACGCAGCCGCTGTGACAAATGCGAAAAACGTGACAGAACGTTGCACGTGCAAGAGTTAATGGTATCAACCCACATTTGACGCCCGGAATTAGCGCACGTGTTGTACAAATTGAAACAATTTTCTTTCCTGGTTGTGAGTGACATACTTATTAATGGAAAGCCCCACGTCAACTGTGGCTGTGACAATATCCAGCGACTCTCAAACAGGGCGACGACATGACACAAAAATACGTCCATGGCTGTGGTCTGTGGTTGGCAGCGCACGATGACTTCTTGCTCACATATGTTGGGCCCAACTTACGAATCCTACATTTGGTTTTTTTTCTTTTGTATATATAGTTTACACGCGTGTAAAATTTGTGACAATTAATAATACCCCTAATGAATTCTAATTTTTTGGGGACTATTTTTACTGACATAAGCGTACAAAACACGGGAACAGGATAGTGAGGTGGAGCAACTGTTCTCCAAGTACTAAAAGAAATCCCCCAATTCGGGCAAAAATCAGAGAGATATTTGGGCAAAATTAGCTTTCCTGAAACTTTTTTTACCATATATGTCCATCATTCTTTCCACAGTATTAGTATTAGTAATCCATGTAAAAATGCGCAGTGATTCATTTGCAACCCTATATACTATAGCTATTTGGCAGTAATGCTAATATGATTAAATGTTCGTATCCAGATTCGGGCATATTCGTTCAATTCGGGCAAAAATCAGCCCCCCCCCAAAAAAAAAAAAAAAAAAAAAAAGAAAGAAAGAAAAAGAAAACAAAAGGAAGGCCGTGCGCCTGTTAACGGATCGGTCCATATTTCTCCGTCCTGCACATATCACATTGTAATACCATATCTGGTTACTGTTTTATAGCATCTCTACTCACCCATACCACCACCCCCAAAACCCAAACAAAAACAAACAATAAGCCCCCCCAACCCCCCCCCCCCCCAAAAAAAAAAAAAACCCACACAAAAAAACCAACCAGGGAGAAAGAAGCACATCTTTCTCAAGACTGACACTATCCAGATGCCTTGGTAATTTCCACCATAGCTTAGTGAGAACGTTTCTAATTGGAATAAGTCTCGGCGTTGCGATGAATTAAAGAGGCGGTATCGGAAGAGTAAAGTGATTTTCTCTGGGATCTGTTAGATATCACGTCCAGCCTTTCGAGGATATAAGATTACAGCTAGTTCAAACGTTCACACATGTATTATGTTCTCCTTCATTTGTCATACATCCTAAGTTAAGGCCATTATTACTGGGTGGCTGTAGCGTCTTCGAAACTGATAAAGATTTTTCCGAATGATTTACCATATTTGAGGTTGTCAGTGATGAAGCAGAAGTTGTCAACGATGAAACAAAGCATTATCCAGGGGGTATGGCTGCCATCAACATTTGAAGCACTGTAGGTGAGATGGTGCATATAAAAGATCTCTTGCTACTAATGGAAAAATGTAGCGGGTTTTCTCTCTAAGAGTCAGTCAAAATAAACCCAAATGTTTGACATCCAATAGCCGATGATTACTAAATCAATGTGCTCTCGTGATGTCGTTAAACAAAGCAAAATTGTGTAGCAATGTAGAGTCCCTAAATTGTTTTTATTTCACAGGCATCAAATCTCTTGCCTTCTATTGAGCCTAAACCAACTGACCGGCCATTTCAGTTTTCATACAATTTGATATTCATGAACAAAAATATTCACGACTTTTACGGCACTTTTAGACGCATTTTTCTTTACAAAATACATTTTTAAAAGGATTTTTCACGAATTTTTATGCAACCATCAACATAGTATTCTAATCTTTTGACGTCAACCGCCCTTCTTCGTTCGTTATTTTTAATGGAGAAAGTAATTTTCAACCAATATTCATTACTTTCCATGACCCACCTCAAAACTCTATGACATTCCTGGCATGGAAAATTACATTTGTAAATTTCATGACTTTCAAATAACTCTATAACCCGTATGAATACTAAATTTGCTGTGTCAGATTCTCCGTGCTCAAACGGAATTAATAAAGTATACTCAACAAAATTAAGTATAGCCTAAGTAGACGTTTGGCAATTGTTTACTAGTGTTATATTATTTTATCATGTGTTAATCATAGATGACTTCTAAACGTTGTTACAGTAAATTGCACATGGTGGGTTTTGTTTCGTGTATTTATGAAAACTACCAAAATGCGCACTCGACTAGGATTCGAAACGAAAGTTGGAAGTTTGTTTGAGTTTATGAGCATGCCACAATGTCGACCACTTGTAAAGGAAAGAGCTTTATTTAAAAAAACCCATAAAAACAACAACAACAACAACAAAACAACAACAACGAACCCCCCCCCCCCCCCCCCTCCCCAAACCCAACATATTTAAAGAAAAATGCCAAACAATATCCACTGGCCCTTCGTTAATTTTGTTGAGTATATTTGGCATCAAACAAGCTAAAGTGTATCTAAAGTGTATATGATATATACTGTATTACAGTGATTAAAATTGGCTCCACCCGTTAATAACTATTAGTAACTGGTAGACCAGTAGAGCTGATTTCATTCAGATTGATGATGTACAGTTAGGACATTTTAAACTTCTTGGTTTACGTTCATACCAACATTAATGTTCATACATGTCAAATAATTCTAATGCGTCTTCGCCACTTTAGAATGAAATGAACGTAAATGAGGAATCGAACTAATGACTGCCAGTGCGACAGCAGCTGTGTTATAGCCTTCTGTATCACACTGTTCGAGCGACGAGAGCGACTATTACCCATCTTGGGGCAATAAACAAAGACATATTAGAAAATGAAGCCATTAAGAAACAAGATATGTTTTCAGTCGAAGCGCTTTTATGTGCCTTTTGAGAATTCCCGAGCAACGTATTCTGTGGTGTATTCTCTTCCTCGTTTGTTGTTTCACCGCGGCATTAAAGCACCAATAAAGCGAAGGGAATTTGAATATTGTAATCCTAACCCATTAGATAGTCTCGATTAACCAACATATCAGTTAGATGGAAATCGCCCGTGGGTTCTTGAGGGAGAAGTTTTCCAAGCTAACACGATGGGTCATTTTCAAGGATAATAATCTCTTTCGATAATTTTCCTTCATGTTAATGACGGAACAACCTGGAGAAAATTTCAGCCGAAAAGTACCAGGGGGACTTTAACCGAACAGATGCCGTGTGAAAAAATGGCTGTCGGCAAAACGATTAGTGATACCATAATTTGATCTCGACTACATCGCCGCGTCATCAGCCCCTGGGACAGCATCTGTCACGACACCGAGCAGGCCGATTGGGGAAACGGCTAAACAGCTCCACACATTAGTAATTACGTATCAGAAGAGATAACATGGATTTTTTTTATTTTTTTTTAACAAAATTAAAGAGACAGATCTAAAAGTGCTGCCATGCATGTTTCAGCCTCATAAAACCTCTTTAATGACTACAGTTACATGCTTACATTTTCTTTTCTTCTTTTTTTTAGAATATCAGTGTATGCATATTCAGTGTGACACTTATAATCCTTCCCAGTCTTCACGAACACTATTTTTTTTGTAAATAATTTCAGTTTGATTTGACGTATGAAGAAAAGTAAAAGTGTTATAGAAATAACAAAAAAACTCAACCCCCCAAAACAAAACAAACAAACCCAAAACAAAACAAAACAACAAACAAACAAAGCAAAAAATCACAAAACAAAAACACACACCCCCCAAAAAAAAGAAGAAGAGCAACAACAACCCCCCCCAAAACCCCCCCCCCCCCACAAAAACCCCCAACCCCAACAACAACAAAAAACAAAACAAAAAACACCCACTATTTTATTGTGCAGTTTAGAAAACAATCGGCTGAGAAATAAATAACGTGTGGTACATACCATAGTAAATAACGTGTAGTACATACCATAGTAAATAACGTGTCGTACATACCATAGTAAATAACGTGTGGTACATACCATAGTAAATAACGTGTGGTACATACCATAGTACATAACGTGTAGTACATACCATAGTAAATAACGTGTGGTACATACCATAGTAAATAACGTGTAGTACACACCATAGTAAATAACGTGTGGTACATACCATAGTAAATAACGTGTAGTACAGACCATAGTAAATAACGTGTGGTACATACCATAGTAAATAACGTGTAGTACAGACCATAGTAAATAACGTGTGGTACATACCATAGTAAATAACGTGTGGTACATACATACCATAGTAAATAACGTGTAGTACAGACCATAGTAAATAACGTGTGGTACATACCATAGTAAATAACGTGTGGTACATACCATAGTAAATAACGTGTGGTACATACCATAGTAAATAACGTGTGGTACATACATACCATAGTAAATAACGTGTAGTACAGACCATAGTAAATAACGTGTGGTACATACCATAGTAAATAACGTGTGGTACATACCATAGTAAACAACGTGTGGTACATACCATAGTAAATAACGTGTGGTACATACCATAGTAAATAACGTGTGGTACATACATACCATAGTAAATAACGTGTAGTACAGACCATAGTAAATAACGTGTGGTACATACCATAGTAAATAACGTGTAGTACAGACCATAGTAAATAACGTGTGGTACATACCATAGTAAATAACGTGTGGTACATACCATAGTAAATAACGTGTAATACATACCATAGTAAATAACGTGTGGTACAGACCATAGTAAATAACGTGTGGTACATACCATAGTAAATAACGTGTAGTACAGACCATAGTAAATAACGTGTGGTACATACCATAGTAAATAACGTGTAGTACAGACCATAGTAAATAACGTGTAGTACAGACCATAGTAAATAACGTGTAGTACAGACCATAGTAAATAACGTGTGGTACATACCATAGTAAATAACGTGTAGTACATACCATAGTAAATAACGTGTAGTACAGACCATAGTAAATAACGTGTGGTACAGACCATAGTAAATAACGTGTGGTACATACCATAGTAAATAACGTGTAGTACAGACCATAGTAAATAACGTGTGGTACATACCATAGTCAGAAATTACCTTCCCTCATAGGAAGGACTATAGTATATAATACAGACTGATATTTTAATTGCATTTAATGCTATTTAGGGGCGGGATGTAGCCCTATGGTAAAGCGCTCGGCTGATGCGCGATCGGTGTGGGATCGACCCCCGACGGCGAGCCCATTGGGTTATTTCTCATTCCAGCAAGTGCACCACGACTGGTATATCAAAGGCTGTGGTATGTCTATGAAATGGTGCACATAAACGATCCCTTGCTACTAATGGAAAAAAAAATGCAGCAGGTTTCCTCTCTAAGACTATGTCAAAATTACCAAAATATGTTTGACATATAATAGCCGATGATTAATAAATAAATGTGCTCTAGTGGTGTCGTTAAATAAAACCTATAGGTTGTAATAATCTTCACAATGGCAAAGAAAGTCTCTTTAATAGGGGGACGGGGGTCAGGCGGTAGAGCGCTCGCCTGAGGTGTCGTAGGATCGAACCACCTCAGGGAACCCATTCTCTTATCGGGTTTCTCCCCGTTCCAACCAGTGCACCACTACTGGTATATCAAAGGCCATTGTGTGTGCTGTCCTGTCTGTGGGAAAGTGCATACAAAACCTCCCTTGTTGCTCATGGAAGAAATTATGTAGAGGGTTTCCTCAAAGACTAAACAATATCTAATGCTTGACATCCAATAGCAGATGATTTATAAATCAATGTCCTTTTGTGATGTCGATAAACAAAAACGTTTACTCCGGCTCTTTATATTAATAAGACTGTTTTAATTAACGGTTCTTTAGTGTTGTATATATGTTTGTTAATCGTATTCCGGAGTGGGGTGTGTGGGGGTGTGGGTGGATGGCGCAAAAAAGAAACACACTGCAACAACACAGTATTTTAATTTACACTGTTCCACAGACAGAATATTAATGTTGTCAATCAGACAAGAGCCCAGAGGAAGGAGTGTTTTTTTAAGAACACCTCAGCATATTTGAAAACTACAGCTTTTAAGTGTAACCAGGATTATATACTGGGGTCACTCACACTGTCTACATACGAGTCGTGTTATGGGGAGACAGGCAAATATACAAGGTAATGCGTAAAATAGGTGGATCACTTGGCGAGAAAACAGATTTTTAAAAAAGATATTTTTACAAACAAAAAGAGCACACTATGGTATTTGATGTACTGGTCATGTTGCACTAGATGATTCCTAAGAGGACAATATTCCAAATAAGCTGTAAATTATATAACTTAGATACTTACAAGAAAAGTAAGAATTTCGCCATAGACTATCAACTGAATTATAGTTTTTTGTTGCATATATGATATCTTTTTTTGTGTCAATCACGATTCAGTGGATTCTAAACGTGTTCTTTTCGTACGAGACTTAAAACCCGTCTGAACATATTCCTACTGAAGGGACACTTTTTAAATGTTCTTTTGTTGCACCAAACATAGGCTACCCACACTAGTTTCTCACTCTACGTTGAACAACCCATTGGGTTATTTCTTGTTCCAGCCACTGCTCCACAACTGGTGTAACAAAGACCGTGGTATGTACTATCCAGTCTATAGGATGGTGCATATAAAAGATCCCTTGCTGCTAATCGACAAAGAGTAGCCCATGAAATGGTGACAGCGGGTTTCCTCTCTCATAATCTGTGTGGTCCTTAACCACATGTCTGACGCCAAATAACCGTAAATAAAATGTGTTGAGTGCGTCGTTAAATAAAACATTTCCTTCCTCACAACACAACACAAACCCCCACCCCACCCCATTCCAGACACACTGAAGGCAATTTGCTCAACATTGCCTAAAACTGCAGTAAGAATTTTTTCCACTGAGACATTTCCACACTCTTGTTAATTAGCTCTTCGGTGAAAAGTTCTTGTCGATAAATTAATTTACGTTTAACGCACTGACGAATAAGGAGTGATTCAATAAGCGACTTGCATCACCTCATTATTTTCTTGTTCGCAAGCGTATCACGTCAACTTAATACTAATTATAGTTTCATCTTCAACAACCAATCAACAGCCACCAATCACCTCCGATATTTACCGAAGATAAACGTGTTTGTTTTCCTTAATTTTACGACTTTTAAAACAAATTATCGATGTCATTCAGAAGGAAATCTCTAGATGTTAGTGCATATATTTATAAAGGAGAAGTTAAAGGAAAATAAAAACAAGTTTTTTGCGGCTGTCAATTTTCCAAAGCTATAAAGGATATAAGGGCATGGCTCCGTAAACAACTGTGTTTTTGACGCAAACACGCTATGCGATCGATTCAGTAATTGAATAATGGAGCATGCAGTATATGATCCCAAGGAATAGCTGTCCATTTTCAGTATTTAGTGGGATACATAAAGAAGTAAACAAAACAAAACTAAAAAACATACAGATGGAAAGGGGGGGGGGGTAGGAGGAAGGGAGAGAGAGAGAGAGAGAGAGAGAGAGAGAGAGAGAGAGAGAGAGAGAGAGAGAGAGAGAGAGAGAGAGAGAGAGAGAGAGAGAGAGAGAGAGTTGCAGTCGAGGGGGCGGGAAGTAGCTCAATGGTACACCGATCTCTTGATGCGCGATCGATCCCCGTTGGTGGGCCCACTGGGTTATTTCTCGATCCAGCCAGTGCACCACGACTGGTATATCAAAGGCAGTGATATGTGTTATCCTGTCTGTGGGGTGGTGCATATAAAAGATCCCTTGCCATATAACCGTAAATAAAATGTATTGAGTGTGTTGTTAAATAAATTATTTCTTTCTTTCTTTCTAGATGCAGTCGATTTAAGTTGACCGTGGCTTGAAAAACATGCCTTAAACTAAACGAAACCACAGAACGGTAGTTACGACATGATTCAATTGCAGCCCAGTGATGACCAGTTGTTGAAGATGACACTGGTGTTAAACAATGACAAGCATACCACAATATAGGTGTCGGAAGATAAAAACTGGGGGCTGGGGGTGTAAGCATAATATTCAAAGATGGGTACAGTATCCTGCCCCTCCTCACTGTTTCCGACTGAATGAAAACATCAACTGGGGTGGTGGATACGCATAATCAAATGGATTATAAAGTCTTTTATGGCAATGATTTAGTAAACAGGCCAGGCATGCACCCTTTAGAAGATCGTATACAGGCCAGAGCACTAGCAGCTAGCAGACGAACATGTCACCAGGACACACACAGTAACAGTATCATGACATATGTAACTACCAATATGCTAAATCTCACTTCCTGGAGGCGGAAGGCGAGTGGGGCGCAAAAAGAATTAAAATATTTTTAATATTTCTAAGGAAAATTTCGGACGTTTCCCATAAAATTGTCTAATTCCCCTAGTTTCATAGGCCCATGACTAGTAAAATAAGTAAAAATAAGTAAAAAGCCAACCAAAATGAAAAGTAATAAAAACTGTTTTAATAAAATCTATAAAATGAAGTATAACACGTCATTATTTGAATTTAATAGTATTAAGCTATATCACTGTTTAATCTTTATACATGCACATGCATGGCCATTGGCTAAACTTAAAAACACATGTAAATTATCAAAAGGCAATGCCCAATAATCAAACTTCATATACTGAAGCCAAGGACATTAAAACAGACATACTCTTTATGTCATGTATATGTGTGTATGTTTTGCGCGAGTGTGCATGCGTTTGCGAGTGCCTGCGTGTGCGTAATGTTTAGTGTGTGTGGTTTTTTTTGTATTTTGGGGGGCGATTACTTCTTCTCGCCCCCGGCAATTAATTTGAAATATTCACCTGAAAACTATATCATCGTTTACTTTCTCTGCAGGATGGAATTTAAAGTTACTGTAACCTAACACCACAGTGTTAGACAGGCTTGCATGTAATAAGCGTGATTATTTAATACTTTCATTTTCAAATAATAATAAACTATAATCGTGAATTCAATATAATATAATACAATGAAACAAACATAATTTCATGGAAGACCATATTAATAAACTCTTTAAGTACCAACAAAATACACACACATTCAAGAATAAAAAAGGTAGTAGTATTATTACTACCATTTAAATGAATGCAGTTGCGTATATTTCAAGCACCTCCGCCTTGCATGATCGTTGCATACAAAATACTACTGACAATCACGTTAAGAATATATAAAAGAATGCCAAATTAGTTCCTGCTACCGAATAACCTCTCATCTCGCATATCAAAATATAGACCTCTATTTAAGCTTTAAAATATGATGTAAAATCTTATCTAAAACAATATATTGTTTGCTGGGGTGGGGTTTTTCAATGTTAATCACAATTATTCCAATCTAACGATGTGCTTCTCTCCTATTTCGATATACTCCGTTTTAACAAATTAGTATGAACACACAAGGAAGACGGACTACAACAAAAGCTAATTATAGCATTTAAAGAACCACCCACAATGGTGTCTTTTATTGTCACATCTTATGTTTAGTCTCTGGTGCACACCAGCTGAAGTAGAAAACATTGATAAACGATGCAGTACCCATAAGCGTACGAGACAGGCAATTGCCCCCCCCCCCCCCCAGTGCTGAAGTAAAACCTCAAATTCGGACAAAAATAATAAAGATATTCGGGCAAAATGTGCTAACCCGAGACCTTTTTACCATGTATTTCCATCATTCAACCCTCAAAATGTAAAAATGCGTAGTGATTCGTTTGCAACCCTCTTTGGTAGTAATGCTAATATGTTTAAATTATTGTTTTCCAGATTCGGACATTTTCGTTTAATTCGGGCAAAAGCAAGCCTGCACACCCCCCCCCTCCCCCTACAAAAATGGGAGCCCATACGCCCATGGCAGTACCTAGAATTCCACCAAAATATCAAGAGCTGACAGCCAGTAATAGTTGTCTCTCAGTTTGAGCAAAATCAGACCAATCCACCATTTCACTTCTTTGACAATTTAAAAATGTCCAAAACTTTCACTTTTAAAAGTCATATGTTTTTAAACCATGATTTTGGTCATACTGTAAACTGGGGACATTTAAAAAATATATATACATATCATGTGACAGGCCCATAGAATCCGGGGTGGGTGGTCTCCTTTATGTAAATAATTAAAAAAAATTGGCTTGTTCCCTCCAAGAGACTGCCCTCCCTCTCCACTAGAGATTGTGCCCCCTTCCACTAGACTGTTCCCCCTTCCACAAGAGACTGCTCCCCCTTCCACTAGACTGCTCCCCCTTTAAGTAGAGACTGCTCCCCCTTCAACTAGAGACGGTTCCCCTTCCATTAGACTCTGTTCCCCCCTCCACCATTTATTGGTCCTGTGGGCCTGTGCTGTTCACACCCACCATCAAGCTGTAAAATGTATATGCACACATTACTTGAATTGCAGATACCACTGCTAATACCCATTGTTGTTACTTGAAACTTACACATCACAAAACTATGCCAATGTTTGTGTTCAGGGAAAAAACATGTTATATTAATCCACTTTATAGTAATGTAACCACTTCTGCTTGTGAAGCTTTGCACTGTTTAAATGTGTTTACTAATTTAAATAACAGGCACTAAACATGAGGTCAAAAGAACCCACAGGTGAACAATTACGGTAAATGTATGAATACATAGTTTATACATACTGTAAAAATACTGTCTATGAACAATACTAGCATGAAATCTAAATCATGGAAGACATCACCAATGTGTAAATATTAACAAGTAAATGTGTAAAATCTTCATATTAAAAAACCCATTTCATTAAAGAAAGCTATACTATAAATGATCCACTCCTATTGCCTTATGATCACTCATAATATAAATACTAATCAAAAAGCAATGACAGCATTTATGCAAGACAAATAATCTTACAGCATTATATTATGAACAGGGTTTTTACAAAACAAGGTGTCAAAATTACCAAATGTTTGACATCTAATAGTCAATGATTAATTAATCAGGTGTCGTTAAAGAAGACAATTTTTTTTAACATTTTTTTTTTGCACTTTCTAAACAAAAATTAATTAAAAAAATTGCTTACGTCTTTCAAACTACACAATTTTGCAAATATTTATGGAAGCAGTATAAAAATATTCATATACTAATAAATTGCCGACTTCAAAAGGAAGAAACTTGTACAGATACAGATCCAATGCCTATACTGATACCAAACATGGCACATTTTACAACCATTGTTAATATACACCTAGAAATTAATTTAGCACCACCCAAATTGTATTGCAGGTCAGGTCAGGTCAGGTCAGGTCAGGTCATAGGGTTTAATGTGCACATTCAAAGTAAGCTGGTTTAGGGGCCGTCCATAATTTTCAACATTTTCACAAGCGGTTTGTACAAAATTATGGACAGCCCAGCCCCTCAGTGCATGTCTGTCATAGTTAATAATCATACATTTTCATGCATATTTACAGTTTCTGTCTTTTTCTCTAGAATACATTAAATACTGATGTAATGACAAGTCTTATTAGCGGTTAGTCGTTTCTAATATCCTCTGTATGTACAGAACATTCATTGTATTGAGTTTTTTTATCCACGAAATAGTCACAAGTAATTGTGAAATACAAATCACATAACCAAAACTGGGTGGTACTTAATTAATTTGCAGATGTATATGTATACAATTGTATAGCAATATTTGAGACACTAACATTGTGTTAATAGGTATACAAATGTATAGCAATGTCTGAGACACATTGTGTTAATGTGTATACAATTGTATAGCTATGTTTGAGACACTAACATTGTGTTAATGTGTATACAACTGTATAGCAATGTTTGAGACACTAACATTGTGTTAATGTGTATACAATTGTATAGCTATGTTTGAGACATTAACATTGTGCTAATAGGTATACAATTGTATAGCAATGTTTGAGACATTAACATTGTGTTAATACTATGCATTAAATGTATAACATTGTTTGAAACACTACAACTGGATTAATGTATATACAATTGTATAGCCATGTTTTGAAACACTAACATTGTGGTACTGGATATAAAGTATATAAAAATCGTACAGCATGTACTGTACCTTATACTGTGCAGTATATAAAAACTGTATAGCAATATCTGAAACATTAACATTGTGTTAATATGTATTATACTGTATAGTAATGTTTAAGACACTAACAATGTATTAATGTGTATACCATTGTATAGCAAAACATAATACTGTCAAAATAGTACACCTACAGTTCTATAAAGTTTCTGTAAAAAGATCTTATTAAAAATGTTAATAACCTTTTAAGATATATACATGTATGCATAATTGGTAGTTATACACATAATCCCCAAAACTAAAATATGCAAACATGGTTAAAAATAAACTAAAATATTATAAGCTCTACAATAAAACTATTATTATTATTAACATATACGCTGATGATGTAAAATATATAATATGTATTTAAAAAATACTATTTCAATTATTTTTATAATGTGATAATTTCAATTTCTTTCCCATCCTCATTATGTGAATATAATATTTAAAGAAAGTAAAAACGCCTACTTTTCCACCAACAAGCAAAATGGCAAAAAAACTAACCTGTTATTAAAGGGACACTCCTGGGTTTGCTGCCATTTTTTGGATGTTATCAACTAACAGATACTTTTTAATGATTGTAATTACATATCTAATATATTTTTCTGCATAAAATATTAGTTGCTGTATATTAAACGTGTTTCTGATCATTCTAATATTTGTACTAGGTTAAATTTCATTTTATTTCCTAAAATATAGTGTTTTCGTACGTACGAAATTATTTGAAGACAAAATCCAGTTTAGGCTTCTTAGAAATATTAAGACGACCAGAAACACATTGAATATACAGACACTGATATTCTAAACAAGTAAATATATTTAATATGTAATTTTAATCGTAGAAATAGTTTATTAGTAACATCTTACAATGCAGCTAACTCAGGAATGTCCCTTTAAGCGCAGCTATATTAAAATAATTTTTTTATTTTTTTAATCTCAAAACAATATTCTGACGAACACTATCTACCAATTCTGACAATCACAATAGTCAAAATCTATAACAAAAATAACATTAAAGCTACTAATATTTACAGTATATACTAAAATACAGCAACAATAAATACCCAAATATATGACAACTGATAGGTAGAAAATCTTATTACAGTATTCTTAAACTTCTGTCAGTATCAGTATATATACAAATTATACATACATGTATGAACACACTAAACTGTCTGTCACTATACACACACACACCACAGTGAAACACACTATCATATAACCACCACATACTAACACACACACCACAGTGAAACACACTATCATATAACCACCACATACTAACACACACACCACAGTGAAACACACTATCATATAACCACCACATACTAACACACACACACCACAGTGAAACACACTATCATATAACCACCACATACTAACACACACACACACCACAGTGAAACACACTATCATATAACCACCACATACACACACACACACCACAGTGAAACACACTATCATATAACCACCACATACTAACACACACACCACAGTGAAACACACTATCATATAACCACCACATACTAACACACACACACCACAGTGAAACACACTATCATATAACCACCACATACTAACACACACACCACAGTGAAACACACTATCATATAACCACCACATACTAACACACACACACACCACAGTGAAACACACTATCATATAACCACCACATACTAACACACACACACCACAGTGAAACACACTATCATATAACCACCACATACTAACACACACACACCAGTGAAACACACTATCATATAACCACCACATACTAACACACACACCACAGTGAAACACACTATCATATAACCACCACATACTAACACACACCACAGTGAAACACACTATCATATAACCACCACATACTAACACACACACACACCACAGTGAAACACTATCATATAACCACCACATACTAACACACACACCACAGTGAAACACACTATCATATAACCACCACATACTAACACACACCACAGTGAAACACACTATCATATAACCACCACATACTAACACACACACCACAGTGAAACACACTATCATATAACCACCACATACTAACACACACACACACACACCACAGTGAAACACTGTCATATAACCACCACATACTAACACACACACCACAGTGAAACACACTATCATATAACCACCACATACTAACACACACCACAGTGAAACACACTATCATATAACCACCACATACTAACACACACACCACAGTGAAACACACTATCATATAACCACCACATACTAACACACACACACCACAGTGAAACACACTATCATATAACCACCACATACTAACACACACACACCACTGTGAAACACACTATCATATAACCACCACATACTAACACAGACACCACAGTGAAACACACTATCATATAACCACCACATACTAACACACACACCACAGTGAAACACACTATCATATAACCACCACATACTAACACACACACACACACACCACAGTGAAACACTATCATATAACCACCACATACTAACACACACACACCACTGTGAAACACACTATCATATAACCACCACATACTAACACACACCACAGTGAAACACACTATCATATAACCACCACATACTAACACACAACACAGTGAAACACACTATCATATAACCACCACATACTAACACACACCACAGTGAAACACACTATCATATAACCACCACATACTAACACACACACCACAGTGAAACACACTATCATATAACCACCACATACTAACACACACACACACCACAGTGAAACACTATCATATAACCACCACATACTAACACACACACCACAGTGAAACACACTATCATATAACCACCACATACTAACACACACCACAGTGAAACACACTATCATATAACCACCACATACTAACACACACACCACAGTGAAACACACTATCATATAACCACCACATACTACAGTGAAACACACTATCATATAACCACCACATACTAACACACACACCACAGTGAAACACACTATCATATAACCACCACATACTAACACACACACCACAGTGAAACACACTATCATATAACCACCACATACTAACACACACACCACAGTGAAACACACTATCATATAACCACCACATACTAACACACACCACAGTGAAACACACTATCATATAACCACCACATACTAACACACACACACACACACACACACTCACACACACACACAGAGACACACACTACCTTACACACACTCACTACCTCACACACACACACACACACAGACAAACACACACACAGACAGACACACACTACCTCACAACCAATAAACTAATATTTGAATTTCCCGTAAAAGAAAACAAAAACTACAAATAACTGAATGCTCACTGTTACAATAGATAGTGGTTCTTATAAAAATGGCTACGATAAATATGCTTTTAGAGTAATGCTATAGTTAGATACAATGTTTGTTATGTATATACTATAAATCAGGAAAATACTGCATCATGATATTATTGTGTTGGGACATATACACACTAAAATGTGCACCAGTATTTTGTATTAATGTGTCTGGTAAATGCAATGTTAAAATATCACAGACAAACAAGAAAAATGTTATAGTAAATCTGCTTAGTGGACTTCACTTAGAATGCACTTCTCCTAAGTTTGATTGTTCTTGTTATATGATTACTTTCTGTTGACATAAAACAGCAGAAGCATACCATGTGTGTTGGTTTTTGCATTGTTGTTTGTTTTATAGTTTTGCATTTCATTTACAATTCTTTACAATGTTATCAATTGAAGTATAATGCTTCAATACATTTCTGACATTTTTCACAGTCATATCTTACTAGCATTAATTTCATGATTTACAGTACCCATAGCATTAGCCCCAGGGTTGCTGTTGGTGGGTACAGGCATATTAGGCATCATTAAAAATGGTCAATTTAGATATGACTTATTTCCTGCAACCCAACCCTCCAGTTTAGCAGTAAGTTAATTAGTTATCCCTAAATATATTAAACAAATTGGAAAAAAAAACCCAACCCAAAACCCCACCCCACCAAACAACCCAATCATAACTCACCCTAAGAGCATAGATGTCTATTACAGGTAGATATCATTTATAATTTGTCTTCAAATATAGCCAGATTTCTTTAGCAAGTAAAAAGCAATTAGCCTCAGAAACATCAAACTGACCAAAATATTAGACCTTCTCCACTAAACATCCCTAACAACTGCTATGCTACAACAGATAGCCTAAGTATCAATTAAATAATTGTTTTGATTTATAGTTTTGGAGTACATACCTAATTTCATTGATTATTCAAGAACATTACTGACATATCATCACCTTTATGAGTGTCTAAATTGTTGCATGAAATGCCCCAACATTTTTTAAACACATCCATTCAATATTTTGATAAAAATTCAGGGCTCAAACTTAAAATTTTGTCTTCCACGGCAATTTAAAACAAAATTACCATGCGTAAAACGGCCCACCGACGGCAATTTAAAGCCTGCCCATGGCAATTTAAAACAAGAGAGACTTCTGAAGTAAACAGATGACTAAAAGGTTATTTTTCTGTATGTAGACATAATTTAAATATACTAATGTTATATACTGGCAGACAATGTACACCAGACGTAAACAGTTTGCCATCATTGAGGAGCTTTACCGATGGCACTTTTGTTATATACTGGCAGACAATGTACACCAGACGTAAACAGTTTGCCATCATTGAGGAGCTTTACCGATGGCACTTTTGTTATATACTGGCAGACAATGTACACCAGACGTAAACAGTTTGCCATCATTGAGGAGCTTTACCGATGGCACTTTTGTTATATACTGGCAGACAATGTACACCAGACGTAAACAGTTTGCCATCATTGAGGAGCTTTACCGATGGCACTTTTGTTATATACTGGCAGACAATGTACACCAGACGTAAACAGTTTGCCATCATTGAGGAGCTTTACCGATGGCACTTTTGTTATATACTGGCAGACAATGTACACCAGACGTAAACAGTTTGCCATCATTGAGGAGCTTTACCGATGGCACTTTTGTTATATACTGGCAGACAATGTACACCAGACGTAAACAGTTTGCCATCATTGAGGAGCTTTACCGATGGCACTTTTGTTATATACTGGCAGACAATGTACACCAGACGTAAACAGTTTGCCATCATTGAGGAGCTTTACCGATGGCACTTTTGTTATATACTGGCAGACAATGTACACCAGACGTAAACAGTTTGCCATCATTGAGGAGCTTTACCGATGGCACTTTTGTTATATACTGGCAGACAATGTACACCAGACGTAAACAGTTTGCCATCATTGAGGAGCTTTACCGATGGCACTTTTGTTATATACTGGCAGACAATGTACACCAGACGTAAACAGTTTGCCATCATTGAGGAGCTTTACCGATGGCACTTTTGTTATATACTGGCAGACAATGTACACCAGACGTAAACAGTTTGCCATCATTGAGGAGCTTTACCGATGGCACTTTTGTTATATACTGGCAGACAATGTACACCAGACGTAAACAGTTTGCCATCATTGAGGAGCTTTACCGATGGCACTTTTGTTATATACTGGCAGACAATGTACACCAGACGTAAACAGTTTGCCATCATTGAGGAGCTTTACCGATGGCACTTTTGTTATATACTGGCAGACAATGTACACCAGACGTAAACAGTTTGCCATCATTGAGGAGCTTTACCGATGGCACTTTTGTTATATACTGGCAGACAATGTACACCAGACGTAAACAGTTTGCCATCATTGAGGAGCTTTACCGATGGCACTTTTGTTATATACTGGCAGACAATGTACACCAGACGTAAACAGTTTGCCATCATTGAGGAGCTTTACCGATGGCACTTTTGTTATATACTGGCAGACAATGTACACCAGACGTAAACAGTTTGCCATCATTGAGGAGCTTTACCGATGGCACTTTTGTTATATACTGGCAGACAATGTACACCAGACGTAAACAGTTTGCCATCATTGAGGAGCTTTACCGATGGCACTTTTGTTATATACTGGCAGACAATGTACACCAGACGTAAACAGTTTGCCATCATTGAGGAGCTTTACCGATGGCACTTTTGTTATATACTGGCAGACAATGTACACCAGACGTAAACAGTTTGCCATCATTGAGGAGCTTTACCGATGGCACTTTTGTTATATACTGGCAGACAATGTACACCAGACGTAAACAGTTTGCCATCATTGAGGAGCTTTACCGATGGCACTTTTGTTATATACTGGCAGACAATGTACACCAGACGTAAACAGTTTGCCATCATTGAGGAGCTTTACCGATGGCACTTTTGTTATATACTGGCAGACAATGTACACCAGACGTAAACAGTTTGCCATCATTGAGGAGCTTTACCGATGGCACTTTTGTTATATACTGGCAGACAATGTACACCAGACGTAAACAGTTTGCCATCATTGAGGAGCTTTACCGATGGCACTTTTGTTATATACTGGCAGACAATGTACACCAGACGTAAACAGTTTGCCATCATTGAGGAGCTTTACCGATGGCACTTTTGTTATATACTGGCAGACAATGTACACCAGACGTAAACAGTTTGCCATCATTGAGGAGCTTTACCGATGGCACTTTTGTTATATACTGGCAGACAATGTACACCAGACGTAAACAGTTTGCCATCATTGAGGAGCTTTACCGATGGCACTTTTGTTATATACTGGCAGACAATGTACACCAGACGTAAACAGTTTGCCATCATTGAGGAGCTTTACCGATGGCACTTTTGTTATATACTGGCAGACAATGTACACCAGACGTAAACAGTTTGCCATCATTGAGGAGCTTTACCGATGGCACTTTTGTTATATACTGGCAGACAATGTACACCAGACGTAAACAGTTTGCCATCATTGAGGAGCTTTACCGATGGCACTTTTGTTATATACTGGCAGACAATGTACACCAGACGTAAACAGTTTGCCATCATTGAGGAGCTTTACCGATGGCACTTTTGTTATATACTGGCAGACAATGTACACCAGACGTAAACAGTTTGCCATCATTGAGGAGCTTTACCGATGGCACTTTTGTTATATACTGGCAGACAATGTACACCAGACGTAAACAGTTTGCCATCATTGAGGAGCTTTACCGATGGCACTTTTGTTATATACTGGCAGACAATGTACACCAGACGTAAACAGTTTGCCATCATTGAGGAGCTTTACCGATGGCACTTTTGTACTGTTGGTGATGTCCCTGACCTACGGCAATTTATATATCAGTGACGGCAATTGCCGTCGTTAAGTTTGAGCTCTGAAAACTGTAACAAGAATGATATTGGCCAGACACAATTATGGACATAACTGGAGTGAAATAAAAAAGGGGGCATTTACTGACAACATTTTAACACATACACAAATTTAACTATACTGTGCTTTTAATATACATGTACTTACATTTTTAATAATAATAAAATAAGTCAATATTCAGGCAAAAGACACATCATATACCACGTTAAAACACAGGCACAAATCTAACTAGACTGTTTTTGATGTACATATACTTATAATTTTCTTGAATAACAGTGAAAATTAATATTTAACAGAAATGTATAATGAGGTACTGTAAACTTAAACCACTCTGTAAAACACATAATGGAAAGCTCGTTAATTTTACAGCCATGCTAGCACAAGCACATTGAGAGTACTGCTATAGCAATACATGTCCCCTACTGAGCCCAGGGTTTCTGCCAGAGGGTAAAGTGCCAACTCTAACCCTAAACTTAACCCATTTTGTTTCTAGGGGAGGCCAACATACCCATGTTGACTGTGGTTGCATTCAATTTCATAAGGCCATACCCAAAAATTTCTTTCTGCCAAAAACACTGGAGCCCAACACATTTTCATATCTCCTAAGTTCAAGGACCACAAGTCTGTGAAAAATGGGTCTTTCATCACCAATGTCAATCTTTATCTGTAACTACATGTACATGCTAAAGCTGTACACATAATTTCAGCTCAATATCTTGAAGCATTGTAAAAAAAAAACTTCTAGAAAACTATATGTGGAACAAAACAGACTGACATACCGAAAGAAAACTAAAGTGCCCTCTGGTTGGACCAGACAGAGGACTGAGGTTGACGACAGTCACTGTTTGCACCCTTGTTTTTGCTTTGTACACAGTAAATAAAACATATCCAATGGTAATTTTTTGATATGATATATTTGACAAAAGGTACTTTTTATTTCTTTCTTTTTTTGAAACTTAAAATTAATATTTTGTCCAGAATTATGAGAAAAAAAACCCCAACCCCAGCCTTTGTTATAGAAATTGACTGGGGTCAAGGCTAGTAGACCAGTTTTTATTTTAATGTGGCGAAGCATTGTAATAATATAGCTAATTTTGAATTTGAATGATGTCAGTATTCCAATGACGTCACTTTGAATCTCCTTACAATAACAATACACTGGGTACATGACATTTCCGTTTTAAGAATGTAGGAAAAATTCCAATGCAAAATTGCTATTGAAAATGTCTTGTTTGAACATTACTAATACACCTGAATGTGTCTGAAGAAAATCTTGTGATTAAAAAATTGTACCTTTTACAAAATATGGATTTCAAATGAAATTATGGTAAGATATGCTATATTTATTGTGTACGAAGCCAAAACAAGGGTGCGAAAAGTGACTGTCGTGGACCTTAATAAAAGCTGACCCAGCAACCACAGCTGTGCTTTACTTCATTTCTTATGGGGTAGTTTCGGAAACGTCTGCTCTCTCTCTTCACCGTGACCTTGTTCCGGTTGAAATGTACTCCCATTGTCTAACTGTTTCCGGTTTTGAGACACATACACTGCACTTGGACTTGTGGGTGTACTCGACAGATACTGCTGCTGACCATTCGAAGCTGCTGTCTGCTCAATCTGAACAGCAGGGACACTTTCCCACTGCGTGGGTGCTGGTCCTTGCCACCCTACAGAACCAGCAGTGCCTGTGAACTGCTGCTGCTGCTGTCCGGGAGGAACCACTTGTTTTGCCACGTCAAACTGTGGTTTTGTACCAGGAGGATTAACCACTGCAGGCTGTGCTGGAAAAGTCTGACCTGACCCTTCTAATCTTCTCTTCTCTTCCAGCAACCTCGTCATCACGATATTGTAGTCTGGATTGAACAGAATCTTAGGCGGTTCCATGCCTTTTTCGGTGCTCAGACGGATGATGGTGTGGCGCTGTGCCTCAGTTAGGTTCAGCAGTAACTGTGGAGGGAAGTTCCACGTGGTCTCGCCTTTAGCGTTCTGATAGAACAAGCGGTTCTTCGAGTTCTCATCCTGGCTCCTGTGAATTGTGTACCCATTAGACAGCTCAGAGTCTATGAGCATTATACCACAATCACACATTTCTGACGACTTGAGCATCTTCCTAAGGTTCTCTATCTTGTTAATGTTCTCCTTGGGAGAGGTGTAATAGACATCAGATTTGTTGCTGCAGTTTGGAACAGGTAACGGTGGACGATCTAACCTCCCATTAACCTTCGTCTTTGCTGGTTTATTTTTTCCATTGACAGGAGGCTTTACATTGGGGATTCTCTGCATGGGACTGGTGGCAACCGACGATGCTCCTTGTTCATCAGAGCTAGTCCCCGATGAGTGTCTGTCATTGCCCTGGCTGTCTAAAGACATCCAGTTCCCGGTCCTGTCTCTGACAGCGGGATTACTGTCACGTTGCCATGGTGTACCCGAATGGAACTCTGAAGAATAAAACATAATAGTAATTGACTGATTGACTGACTGGCTGGTTGGATATTGATTGGCTGACTGGCTGACTGATTGGATATTGATTGGCTGGCTGGCTGACTGACTGGCTGATTGGATATTGATTGGCTGACTGGCTGGCTGGCACACAGACAGACAGACAGACAGATGGATAAATGAATGAATTAATTTAAAGCAGCTGCTATAATCTCAAAAATTTAAAAATAATATTCAACCTAAATTTTCTCTGAATGATATATTACCTTCAATCTAGGTCACCTAATAATTATTGGCTTAAGCCAAAACAAAAAGTTAAAAGTTAAAGTTTGTTTTGTTTAATGACAACACTAGAGCACACTGATAAATGTATTATTCATTGGCTATTGACTGTCAAACACTTTCATAAATAGTCTTAGAGAGAAAACCCACTATATTTTTCCATCAGTAGCAAGGGATCATTTATATGTATCATCACACAAACAGGATAGCACATACCACAGCCTTTGATATACCAGTCATGGTGCACTGGCTAGAACAAAAAATAGCCCAATGGGCCCACAGACAGGGATCAATAAAAACAAAGAGAGCATTACACTTGTAAATTGGGTTACCGGCCACGGTGGTGTCGTGGTTAAACCATTGGAAGTAAGGCTGGTAGGTACTGGGTTCACAGCCTAGAACCAGCTCCCACCCAGAGTGAGTTTGAACGACTCAATCAGTAGGTGTAAGAGCATGACACCCTCTTCTTTCTCACTAACCACTAACCCACTGTCCAGGAAAGCATGCTTGAACCGTAATTGGATATAAGCACAAACATTAGCTGCAATATAAATGAAAAAGAGCATTACACTTGTACACTGTTGTACAATGTACTGAAAACCAGGGTGACAGAATTTACTGCAGTGGTGGATGGTGAAGACATACACACACACGCAGACACACACAAACACACCAGTTAACACTGCCGTTGTGCCTGTATTTAGCATTAGTAAATGACATTGTTATGAAATGGGGAGATGAGATTAACTTTAAATCGGATTATGTAACAATGCAACAAATCGACTGCCTGTCATGTTATGTATTCAGGGATGAAAATAACTTTCTGGGCCTAAAAAGAGTGACACATTTGCAAATTCCATGACTTTCCATGATCTATATAAACTTGGCTAAGACTGGAATGTAGTGTTGGACAGCAATGAAAGTAAAAACAGGGGAAAGACAGAGTATTTGACGCAAACCATGTTTGCGTATCAGTTAGGCAACATTAAATTCACCCAAACCATCAATCGGTTAAGTGATGAACGGGTCTGCTCCAAAATTAAGAGTTACAAACTAAGGATCATTGTTACTTTATTCATGTATTATAAATAGAGGATTCATTACCAGTGTTTTGTAATATGTAAAATATCAACGAGTCTATGTTAATCGGTATTTGTTGAGTCTCTCAAATAATGATTAACTAGACGAGATTGATATTTTACATATTAGAAAATGAGTAGCGAATTCTATTTATCCTATAACACTTCTCAAATAACATTTTCATGTGATATATAGTACAGTACAGTCGCCTACATCGGTAATATGACGGCATTACGATTAGCACAAATTAGTTTCACGTCACGTATTTTAACTACATCTTATGAAAACGTTATGCTCAGGTATACAGGTCTTGTTGGCTTGTAAATAAATGACCCATCCACAGCAACATATCACCTAGAGACCTTGCAAATTTGCATACCATTATTGACCGGGTTAATAAACTAAATTATCACATGGGTTTATGACATGGATACCATGGGTAAGTTGTAGGATAAAATTCATTATATTCATATATCCGTTAAACATCACCATTGGCAGGGTTTCTGTCAGAGGGTAAAATGAGTATGGCGCCATACCCAAATATTATTTTATTAAGTTGATCTTTTGACAAAATTAATGACTCTTTATCATTACTGTATGATTTTCTTAACCCTATGCAAATATATTTCACATAACCGAACACTAACGTATACGCAAAAATATTCGCGAATAAAATATACCATGAAAATCGCGAACACGTTGACAGCACTGTGAATTTAATTACGCACATACTTATTTCCGATTTGGTATAATTTTCATGGATACAAAAGACAAGCAGTCAGAGGTACCTATTAAATTTATACTGAGTTTCGTATGCACTTTGTCTTTACCTCCAAATTATCCAAAAGGTCACGTGGTTCTGTAAACCTGCATCGTCATGTGGATTTGATCGAAGTGACACACAGTTGTTACATAATCTCAGTTTTGTTTGTTTTCTTTGTAACCTTGAATAGAAGTTTGTGGGTACTATCAATAATTAAAAGTTATTTCTTCTGATATTTGCGTTTTTCAATTTTCTGTATCGCATGTGCGTGTTCCATCGATAACATGTCTTATCAGACATACATACAACATTGACGTCTCACTGACAGCATGGTAACATGTCTAAGTATGTGTGTGAAATAGTCATTGAAAAGAGTTTGCAAATGAAATATGGGTCATTTTGATTTTATCATCGGCGGACAGTCGCGAAAATAATTCCTTGCAAAAATGTAAAATGAAAGCCCGATCGCGAATTATTTTAGCCGTGAAAATATTTGTGTATACGGTAGGTAAAATTATGTGAACAGATTCTAAATTTTGTAAGATTTTAACATTGTCCCCTGAGGGATTGCCAGAGCAGGAAGAAATTAAATGGAATTCAATGGACAAAAAGTGAAGGAGACAGTGATATGTTATTTATTAAAAAAAAGCATTCTGTCAGCTACCGAGCCCAACAAATATTCATATATGGGCCATAACTCTGTCACAAATGGACCAATCCCCATGAAAGTGAAAGTTAATCTGTAACTCTATATGCCAAACTTATACACAGAATGTCAGGTCAATAGCTTTAGGTACTACAAACAAACAGAAAAAGAAAAAGAGACTGGAAAACTATATATGGTGTACACACACAGATGGATCATGCAGGATTCCTGCCACAGGGTAAGAAGGGTAAAATTACATAACTTAAAATACTGGAAATTAATGTATACATGTTTATAATTTGTAGAAAGATTATAGTAAGAGAAATGCTGTTTAAAATGTGTTAAAGTACATGAAATGCAATGTCCTATTTCAAATCGATAACCACTTAATGGGGGCACTTGTTTTGTTTTTATTAAATACACTCAAATTATTTTCTGGCAGGAATCATGGAATGGACAGAGAGACAGACAGACAGACAGTTCAAATGATGGAGATGAAACCTACAGATCCCTCTGGTTGGACCAGTAGGAGACTACAAACCTACCCAAAACAAATTAAAAAAACACAAACTAAATTAAGAAACAACAACATGACTCTTCAAATGTTGACAATAAAAACATACCTGGACCTGCTGGTGAAAAAGGAGGTTGTGCACCAACTGCTGAAGGAATGTAAGACCTCATCTGTGGTAGATTACTCCCAGAATCCGAGCCACCTGCCGAGTAACCTGCGTTTACGTTCCCTAGTCTTTCATAGCCATGGCTAGGGTCAGAGTGCCTCATGATTGGGTAAAGCAAGCGTACATTGTCAATTTTTTCCAGATTACCAATTCTGTGTTCCTTGTAGAATCGACAGAGCTGGCTGAAAGCTGGGAACCTGATTTCAGGGACTATGTGGTACTGGTAGGTATCCCCATAGTGCTCAAACACAACATTAACATGTCGAATGGACTGGTCGTTAATGCTGCAAATATAGGAAAACAGAGAAAAATAGTACTGTACTAAATTATTAGATTCACTCAATTGCAAATAAAGAAAAACGAAGAAGATACTACAATTAAAAAAAACCCCAATAAATTATCTTGGAGTACAGCAAATGAACTTTAAGCAAAAATATTTGGATCATTTGAGACTCACCTTCATCTTGTCCCAAAATCCAAATTCTGCATTAAATTGTTAGTTAACAATGAAATACAGTGTTTTTAATGAAAGAGATTAAGATAAAACATTAAAAAATATATTTTAAAAAACCTACATTCTAGTAAATGGTGGAAATAAGATAAACTGTTTTAAAATATAATAAAATTCACTTTGTAGTAAACGGAAGAAACAAAAGACGACAATGAGAACAAAAATACCCATAGATAGTGTTCCTGTTTATTAATTATACAGGTGTCAGATGCTACACAATTAGTAACATTAATTTCTCCCATCCCTAGCCATGCAAGACAGGCATATTCCATGACATCAGCCCATGTGGAATAGATCAGTCTTGCATGACCACGTGACTTCTGTTGTTTGAGCTGATATTAACATTGGGTGACATCACATAAACGGCAAAATAACGCAAGAAATGCTTTTTATATTTCATAAAAACAAGGAAACCTGCTGTCATAATGAAATTATAATATTATTTTCGGTTTAAACTTTGAGTATAAATCATTTTTGTGTACGATCTTTTCAATGGTTATGATTATTTTATTGTAAGATAAAAAAACAAAAAAAGTAGGTTTTTCACGTTTTCCCAAAATGCTTGTTTTTCATCTACTGGATAGGAGAAAAATAATCCTCCATTATGTATCGATGTGGGACAAGGATATTCCACCCTCGGGTACATAACATGATGTCAGGGACTCTGCAAGCCTTGTCCCTGACAACAAATTATGCACCCTCGGGTGGAATAACTCTGTCCCACATGAACACATATGAAGGATTCTTTTATTCTCCCACCCCTAACCATGCAAGACAGGCGTACTCCATGACGTCAGACCATGCGGAATAAACAGTCTTGCATGACTACGTGACTTCTATAGTTTGAGCTGATATAAACATTGGGTGACGTCATGTAAATGGCAAAATAACGCAAGAAATGCTTTTTATATTTCATAAAAACAAGGAAACCTGATGTCATAATGAAATTATACTATCATTTTCGGTTTATACTTTGAGTATATGACACATATGAAGGATTCTTTGAGTATATGACACATGTGAAGGATTCTTGGAGTATATGACACATATGAAGGATTCTTTGAGTATATGACACATGTGAAGGATTCTTTGAGTATATGACACATGTGAAGGATTCTTTTATTGTGACACATCTGTTGATGAGAACATCAGGTGTTATGTTTAATAACAGTCGTTTACACATGTACCTGTATGTGTGTTAACAATTTCAAGACATATGACTGGCTGCTCCTAGGTGATGACCAAGTTACCAATGCCATATGTCCAATAAAAAAACATTGCAATGGAAATTGATTACACCGTAATGTACAGTTAATCTGACAATCATGTGTCTGTGATGCGTAAGTCAGCTACAAGTGCAACGGCTGTAAATAACTTTTAGTCGGAAAAGATGTTAAAATTTGTTTACAACCTGGTTTTTGAGGATATATAAGAAATAGAATAATACATTTGTGTCCTTTCATTAGTTAGATACATTTTAAAACAACTCATTGTGAGATAAATGGTATCTAATGGCCACTCATGTATTATTCTCTATAGAAACGTACCTGACAGAAATAGTCAAGTAGTTATCTCCCTTAGAGCTCTGTCTCACCAGGTAACAACCACCACTTGATGGGTCGTACTTCTTAATAAAGTCTGTTGCCTGTAAAAGTAAAACAAAATTATACAGAAAAAAGGAAAGGAATGTTAGTTTGCTGATACCTCAGTGACTATAATTATACCTCAGTGACTATAATTATACTTCTAACCAACAAACATTGTAAGTGTTTCTTGTCAATAATTCCAGTTTGGTTTGACGTAAAAAGGAAAAGAAAAGTGTTCTGGAAACAAAATCTGCTTTCTTTAATGACACCACTAGAGCACATCGATTTTTATTAATCATTGGTTAATGGATGTCCAACATTTGGTAATTCAGACAGTTGTAGAGAGGAAATCTGCTACATTTTTTCTATTAGTAGCAAGGGATTTATTAAACACCATCCCACAGACAGGATAGCACATACCATAGTCTTTAATACACCAGTCGTGGTGCACTGGCTGTGACGAGAAATAGCCCAATGGGCCCACTGATGGGGATCGATTTCAGACCAGCCGTGCATAAAGCAAGCGCTTTACCACTGGGCTACATCCCGCCACCTTCAACGTAAAGCAAGCGCTTTACCACTGGGCTACATCCCGCCACCTTCAAGGTAAAGCAAGCGCTTTACCACTGGGCTACATCCCGCCACCTTCAAGGTAAAGCAAGCGCTTTACCACTGGGCTACATCCCGCCACCTTCAACGTAAAGCAAGCGCTTTACCACTGGGCTACATCCCGCCACCTTCAACGTAAAGCAAGCGCTTTACCACTGGGCTACATCCCGCCACCTTCAAGGTAAAGCAAGCGCTTTACCACTGGGCTACATCCCGCCACCTTCAAGGTAAAGCAAGCGCTTTACCACTGGGCTACATCCCGCCACCTTCAAGGTAAAGCAAGCGCTTTACCACTGGGCTACATCCCGCCACCTTCAACGTAAAGCAAGCGCTTTACCACTGGGCTACATCCCGCCACCTTCAAGGTAAAGCAAGCGCTTTACCACTGGGCTACATCCCGCCACCTTCAAGGTAAAGCAAGCGCTTTACCACTGGGCTACATCCCGCCACCTTCAAGGTAAAGCAAGCGCTTTACCACTGGGCTACATCCCGCCACCTTCAAGGTAAAGCAAGCGCTTTACCACTGGGCTACATCCCGCCACCTTCAACGTAAAGCAAGCGCTTTACCACTGGGCTACATCCCGCCACCTTCAACGTAAAGCAAGCGCTTTACCACTGGGCTACATCCCGCCACCTTCAACGTAAAGCAAGCGCTTTACCACTGGGCTACATCCCGCCACCTTCAAGGTAAAGCAAGCGCTTTACCACTGGGCTACATCCCGCCACCTTCAAGGTAAAGCAAGCGCTTTACCACTGGGCTACATCCCGCCACCTTCAACGTAAAGCAAGCGCTTTACCACTGGGCTACATCCCGCCACCTTCAAGGTAAAGCAAGCGCTTTACCACTGGGCTACATCCCGCCACCTTCAACGTAAAGCAAGCGCTTTACCACTGGGCTACATCCCGCCACCTTCAACGTAAAGCAAGCGCTTTACCACTGGGCTACATCCTGCCACCTTGTTCTGGAACAAAGTGTTCTGGAAACAATGAAAACGTTCTATATTTGGACAAAGTGTTCTGGAAACAATGAAAACGTTCTATATTTGGACAAAGTGTTCTGGAAACAATGAAAACGTTCTATATTTGGAAAAGTGTTCTGGAAACAATGAAAACGTTCTTTATTTGGACAAAGTGTTCTGGAAACAATGAAAACGTTCTCTATTTGGACAAAGTGTTCTGGAAACAATGAAAACGTTCTATATTTGGAAAAGTGTTCTGGAAACAATGAAAACGTTCTTTATTTGGACAAAGTGTTCTGGAAACAATGAAAACGTTCTCTATTTGGACAAAGTGTTCTGGAAACAATGAAAACGTTCTATATTTGGAAAAGTGTTCTGGAAACAATGAAAACGTTCTTTATTTGGACAAAGTGTTCTGGAAACAATGAAAACGTTCTATATTTGGACAAAGTGTTCTGGAAACAATGAAAACGTTCTATATTTGGACAAAGTGTTCTGGAAACAATGAAAACATTCTATATTTGGAAAAGTGTTCTGGAAACAATGAAAACGTTCTATATTTGGACAAAGTGTTCTGGAAACAATGAAAACGTTCTATATTTGGAAAAGTGTTCTGGAAACAATGAAAATGTTCTATATTTGGACAAAGTGTTCTGGAAACAATGAAAACGTTCTATATTTGGACAAAGTGTTCTGGAAACAATGAAAATGTTCTATATTTGGAAAAGTGTTCTGGAAACAATGAAAACGTTCTATATTTGGACAAAGTGTTCTGGAAACAATGAAAACGTTCTATATTTGGACAAAGTGTTCTGGAAACAATGAAAACGTTCTATATTTGGAAAAGTGTTCTGGAAACAATAAAAACATTCTATATTTGGACAAAGTGTTCTGGAAACAATAAAAACTTTCTATATTTGGACAAAGTGTTCTGGAAACAATGAAAACGTTCTATATTTGGACAAAATCAAGCAAACTGCCACTACAAGAGTAACTTTTTGTCAAAAATGTTTACCTTTTTTAGACTGTACTAGACAGTAAAAAAGTATCTAGAAGAAATATTAAAACATACTTTACTTTACATATTTAGCTAAATGTTTTTACTTTTAAATATTACAAGTAATTAGTATTAATTAATTAAAATATACTTGTGTCATCCCGTTACTGAAAAACTTAATTTTTCTATTTTTTTTATGTCAAAGCAAATTATTCTCTTTTTTTTTAAATCCATATGATCAATTAAAAGCTTACAATTATTAATAAGTTATAATTAAAAAAAAAAATTAATTATATAAATTTAGTCATTGTGACCAATTGAAAAGCTGTCCTCCCGTTACCGGTAACAAAGGGACATTTTTGCCATTGTACATTAAAACAGTTTGTGTGATAGAAAAAATAAAAGATGCTACAGAGAACACCAAAAACTAGGGTTATCATATTTTTGACAAAATGCACAATTAAAATGGTTGTTTTCATTTTTTCACTAGTTATCTCCAGATATATACAGTGCGACTGATGTGTTTATTCAAGTTAATCATCCAGCTTTAATATCCTCAACATGCACATACAAATACAGTACATGAAACTTTATCATCTGGATTATGGAAACATAATCAGTCAAATCAGAGAAATTTATTAACAGTTATTTGCATGATTCTGTCACACTATAGAACATAAAAATGTGGCACACTGTTAGGGGCCGTCCATAATTTTCAACATTTTCACAAGCGTACAAACCGTACACTTTTGACCACACCCCTCCACCCCCTAAAAGTGTACATCCCCAAATGAAAAATGTTGATCGACATTTTTCCATTTTAAAAAAAAGTGTACGCTGAATGATATATTTTAGATTTATATTTTTGATTTCAGTTATACTAGTTCCAGTACTGGATACCTAGCATGTGCAGCAAATATGAAAAAATTAAATAAAAAATGGAGTCATTTTATGACTTGCATTTAATGATCCTGTTACCCAATTTTAAAAGCAAATTTATGACAATTAAAACAGAGTTGCATTAAATATTTTTTATGCAACATTATAAATGAACCCATCAGCTACAATACCAATCCAAAAGTAAGTTGATATGACAAGAACTTAAATCAGTATAAACAATTTTATGCATAAAAGTAGCTAAAATCTCCACCCGTTATTGCTTGATCTTGTAAGTAAATTTGGCAATGCACATATACTTGGATATACAATGTTCAGATGATCCAAAACAAAATATCTGTTAAACTATACTTTTACTGTCTATTTATTGATATACAAATCCATTTGAACTCATTTATTGGATCATATATGAATGAAAATACAAAGCCACAAAATGTCTCCCTCCGTTACTTTGTCCCTCTATTTTCATGAATTTATTTTTATTAAAAATATAATTAATGAGTGATGTATTTCAGATTTATATTATTGTTTTATACATATGTTAGCTTGATTTTTCTGTTATACAAGTTCCAATATTGGATGCCTAGCACACCAGATATACATGTGTAACAACAAAAATGGCAAGTCATTTTATGTGATATGCATTTCATGTCTCTCCGTTACCGAATATTAAAAACCCATTTATGACATTTAAAATGGAGTTGCATTAACTGCTTTTATGTAGCAGTGTAAAGGAACCTATCACCTATAAAACCAATTCAAAAGTAAACTGTTATGACAAAAACATAATTCAGTATGAACAATTTTATGTGTAAAAGTAGTTAACATGTCCCTTCGTTACTGCTTGATCTTGCACTTTTATGTGTAAAAGTAGTTAACATGTCCCTTCGTTACTGCTTGATCTTGCACTTTTATGTAAAAGTAGTTAACATGTCCCTTCGTTACTGCTTGATCTTGCACTTTTATGTGTAAAAGTAGTTAACATGTCCCTTCGTTACTGCTTGATCTTGCACTTTTGTGTGTAAAAGTAGTTAACATGTCGTTAACATGTCCCTTCGTTACTGCTTGATCTTGCACTTTTGTGTGTAAAAGTAGTTAACATGTCCCTTCGTTACTGCTTGATCTTGCACTTTTTTGTGTAAAAGTAGTTAACATGTCCCTTCGTTACTGCTTGATCTTGCACTTTTTTGTGTAAAAGTAGTTAACATGTCCCTTCGTTACTGCTTGATCTTGCACTTTTTTGTGTAAAAGTAGTTAACATGTCCCTTCGTTACTGCTTGATCTTGCACTTTTATGTGTAAAAGTAGTTAACATGTCCCTTCGTTACTGCTTGATCTTGCACTTTTGTGTAAAAGTAGTTAACATGTCCCTTCGTTACTGCTTGATCTTGCACTTTTATGTGTAAAAGTAGTTAACATGTCCCTTCGTTACTGCTTGATCTTGCACTTTTATGTGTAAAAGTAGTTAACATGTCCCTTCGTTACTGCTTGATCTTGCACTTTTATGTGTAAAAGTAGTTAACATGTCCCTTCGTTACTGCTTGATCTTGCACTTTTATGTGTAAAAGTAGTTAACATGTCCCTTCGTTACTGCTTGATCTTGCACTTTTGTGTGTAAAAGTAGTTAACATGTCCCTTCGTTACTGCTTGATCTTGCACTTTTATGTGTAAAAGTAGTTAACATGTCCCTTCGTTACTGCTTGATCTTGCACTTTTATGTGTAAAAGTAGTTAACATGTCCCTTCGTTACTGCTTGATCTTGCACTTTTGTGTGTAAAAGTAGTTAACATGTCCCTTCGTTACTGCTTGATCTTGCACTTTTGTGTGTAAAAGTAGTTAACATGTCCCTTCGTTACTGCTTGATCTTGCACTTTTGTGTGTAAAAGTAGTTAACATGTCCCTTCGTTACTGCTTGATCTTGCACTTTTGTGTGTAAAAGTAGTTAACATGTCCCTTCGTTCCTGCTTGATCTTGCACTTTTGTGTGTAAAAGTAGTTAACATGTCCCTTCGTTCCTGCTTGATCTTGCACTTTTGTGTGTAAAAGTAGTTAACATGTCCCTTCGTTACTGCTTGATCTTGCACTTTTGTGTGTAAAAGTAGTTAACATGTCCCTTCATTACTGCTTGATCTTGCACTTTTATGTGTAATTTGTAAAAACATTGGTCACTAAATAAACAAAACAGCAGTATTCACTCAGTGATCAATGTCATTGCTCACAGTGTTTGGAAATTACATTTTCTTCTTCTTTTTTTTACTCCTACATACATTAAAAAGAAATGAACCTTCAACTAGTAAAGATGGATTAAGAAAACAATGATGAAATAGTAAGATAAATTTATCAAGAAAATATAATTATTTATAAAACAAATTTCATTTTCTTTTTACATCAAACCAAACTGGAATTATTCACAAAATCCCTTAAAATGTTAACTGAAATGGAGTATGTAGTATTTCACATTTGAAAATTTCAGATGAGTGATAAATCACTCACCTCATAAGCTCCAGGTGAGTGATTTACATTCCATAGGAACAATTGTGAATATAACTGCACATACATGCCCTGATGGAAATGAAAATAGGTTTTCAATAGTGTACATTTAGCAATCACTGAATCAGTGTTATGATATTCAAGTACTAGGGCTGGAACTATGTTAACATATTTTTAAATGCTTCTAAGATAAAATTACAGTGCGCATGAGGTACACATACAAATATTCACCTCAGATTTGAAGGACTGGGTGTAGGTGCCACAATATCATCCATGTGACACTAGATTTAGTGTTGGAGAACACGTCTGCTGTCATCTTTCATAGGAGCACCAAGTCTTTTATATATACATTCAAACAAATACATATTCACATGAGTTAACTCTTTTCTTTTGATGTTTACTAAGTTTTAACATATACACTAAATGGATGTACCATATACATCCGAAGATGCCAGCAGCTGGGTAGGCGTGTGTAAACAGACAATTAGTTTGGGGGAGGGGGAGGGGATGGGGCATTGTAGCACGGGTGTCTTACAATATTATCAAACAAAATTATCCATCTCTAATACAGTTTTAATTTTGAGGTGTGCTATTCAAATTTTTTAAAATTCGAACTCCCTGAATCTTGTACTATTTCGTCGTCCCCTTCAAGTTCGAGTTATCAAAGTTTGACTGTAGTACTTTAAGACAAAAAGTTAATTTGTTTTCCGCATTTAAGTTCTACATAGGTTAATGTTTGTTTACTTTGAAAAACAACAGTGGTGAGATAACAGCTGAAACGAGGTGTTTGACTACTTATGCCAACTCTCACTGACCAATAATCAACATGCACTGTTTGGACTGTAGACAGCTCATACAGCAGACATGTAAGCAGGGCTAGAAATAGGAAGTAAAATATGGCCTGCTCTTATTTTTTATAAATAGCAGGACAAAAGAAATAGGGCCTGCTAAGAACAAACTATGGCCTGCTAGAAATAAGACAGAACGGCGAGGGGAGGGTTTGGGACAGTATGGGGAGCGGGCGGGACATAGCCCAGTGGTAAAGTGTTCGCTTGATGCGCGGTTGGTCTAGGATCCCCGTCAGTGGGCCCATCAGGCTATTTCTCGCTTCAGCCAGTGCACCACGACTGGGACACCAAAGGCCGTGGTATGTGTTATCCTGTCTGTGGGATGGTGCATATAAAATATCCCTTGCTGCTAATTGAAAAGAGTAGTCCATGAAGTGGCGACAGAGGGTTTCTGTCAATATCTGTGTGGTCCTTAACCATATGTCCGACGCCAAATAACTGTAAATAAAATGTGTTGAGTGCATCATTAAATAAAACATTTCCTTCCTTCCTTCCAGTATGGGGAGAATTAGGATCTCTAGAGATTTATTTTAGAGCATTATAAAAGTACATGTAAAACAACAGAATCACAAGCTAAATAGCAGATAAGATAATTTTACCAACATCTGTCCCTTGATAAATGACCTGCGATTTTTAAGTAGGTCTAAAAAAAATGGCCAGCTTTTCATTTTTTGCAGGCCACTATTTCGATCCCTGGTATGCCAGGATGTACGGCCAGAAAAAGATCACAAAACTGTGAAACTCACCTGGTGACTGTCTTTAATTTCCGGGTAGAAGAATGGTAGTAACTGGATTTCACGTGGGATATCTTTCAACCTTTTGGCTTTAGCCATCGTTTTTCTGCGAAGACTGACAGTTCTCTTTGCCGCTAGCGTTTCCACCTGAATATTAGAGAGTCAAACGTTGATTAGTAATAAATAAATTACTCTTATCACATTTCGGTGGTTCGATTCAGGTACCTTTTTACAGCTTTTCGAATTACAAATTTCAATACTTCACACTGGTTATAACATTCAAAACCCTATCTCTGTACAAGACCAAGCTACATAAAAATTAATATGTGTCATATGATATCACCCAATCAGATAACAAAAACAAACATGGGTAAGTTATTAAAAATGTAATGATGTTTGTAAACTACAGAGACTCAGTCTATCAAGACTTTTGATTCTAAAGAACATAATTTATTCTCAATACAAAAAATTGGTACATTTATTTGTGCCAGACACATTATTATTGATTATAGAGTGCCCAAACACATAGACTGATGAAAAATGTGCATTTGATTGCTCATGAAAATAATATTTTTCAACAAAAATGTAATATCTACATTTCATGTGCAGTTACATACATTTACATATATATACTTATCTGTACCCATTTTTCTTCTTTTTTTTTGAAGGAAGTATAAAAGGGTCATACTGTGTCCTTATAGTTCATCAATACAATCAGCTAGATCCAACACATACACACCCAGACCCATCCTACACACCACAATCTCTTATTAAAAAATTAAATGTTGTAAAAAAAAGAGAAAAAAAGAAGAGAAAAAACCCCAAACCCAACCAACATTCCCCCCCCCAACAACAACCCTATTTCTTTTTAATTAAAATAAAATACAATAAACAAACCCACAAATATCTAGCTTTTACATAATGTTTAAGATATCAGATTTACAGATCCAGTCTAATTTTACTGTTTGTTTGTAAATGTAAATGTACACAGTTTAAACTTGGTCTAACTAGTACAGACCAGTGGCCTAATTCATAGAGCTCTCTTAGGCTTTCTTAACATTGCATCCTCTTTGTAAGTATTTTTATATTGTACTGCGAAATCACAAAGTCATGAGAGTTTAGTGAATTAGGCCCCGGGGTCCTCCAAGTCAACAATTTAATTAACCTTTTATTAATTTACGGTGATTAGAGGCGTGTCCATAGCTCATTAGTTAGACACTACAATGTAGTGCAATTGGAGCATTACACCAACTTTGATCAGTCGGTTGAGCACTCACCTGAGGTGCCTGCATCGCAGGATCAAACCACCTCAGTGGATCCATTTAACTGACTGGTGTTTTCTCATTCCAACCAGTGCACCACAACTGGTCAAAGGTTGTGGTATGTGCTTTCCTGTCTGTGGAAAAGTACATATAAAAAATCCCTTGTTTCTAATGGAAATATGTAGCAGGTTTCTTCTGACGACTACGAGTCAGAATTACAAAATGTTTGACATCCAATAGCCTATGATAAAATAATCAATGTACTCCAGTGGTGTAGTTAAACAAAACAAACTTTAACTTTTACACCAACTTTCTTTCACTAACACCTAATCATTAATCCCTGACCTGCACACAAAGTCCAGGTAACTAAAATGAGTGTGCCCAGGGCAGCATGCTTGAACCTTAAGTGAACATAAGCACAGAAATTAATTTTAAATGAAAGGGATTGACACACTAGCCATTACCGGTAATATATATATGTAGCCAATACACCCACATCACGTAAATGTTCTACACACCGCTTATTTAATGATCACTTGCAACCTACCTGAAACATAGTGCCTGAAATGCCATGTTAGATCTGTACGTGTTATTTCGCCAGTAAACAACCAGTGAGAAGGAAACATGATTACTGCCAAATTACTATTAATACAAATGCTGGCAGCTCATCAAACCTTGCAAAGCAATAAGGTCTGAATCCTGTTTCCAGCATGCAGCAAACAAAAAAGTCATCAGGAAATTGAAAATGTTAAAGGTGACTAAACAAATGTATAAAAAATTAAATAAAAATAAACAGCTTAGATTTAGAGTGAGTCACAATGTCCCGGTGTCTAAACCACACGCACTGTCCTCTTCTATACCTTACATAAATATAATGACATTTGATTATTCATTTTAAAACGGTTATATCTCTAACAAATGATTTCATGTCCCTGACACAGATTTTGGAAGATTTATATATAGCACTATTGATTATAATTACAGTATTAAAAAATAAATATTAAACCCCCCCCCCCCCCCCTACAAAACAGCCATTTGAGTGTGCAAGTGTGAATAATTTTTACATGCTCATATACCACTAGAGTTTCGAGCATGTCCGTCCCGGGGTCTGTCTCTGGATAGCCAGGGACTTGTCCCGGGACAGAACAAAATTAAGCGGACAATTTTGAAATTTACATCCAAAAATTAAATAGTGGGCCTTTAAAATTTTTATGCGCATCTCTAATATAATTAATAAAGGAAATTCTACTCATTAAATTTGGTCGCTAGATTAGATTGGGTGGTCAAAAAGAAATTAGATAAGATGGGGGGGGGGGGGGGGTGTGTGTGTTAGAGTTGAAAATTGGCAGAATTTTGAAAATAGCAATTAGTAAAAAAGTTAATAGAATTTAAAAAAAGAAAAGAAAAGAAAAGTTACACGCTAAAAATAAAAAGAATTGACTGCTCGGTCGAATATTTATATAATTTGGAGCATTTTAGAAGGACAGTCCAAAAATAAATAAGAGAAAGAAGAGAGGATCGGACTATTTAATAATATTAAAAAAAGAAAGTAATTTCGACCTGAACTTGTGAACGAAGGTCTAAAAGTTTTAAAGTCCGATCTATATGTCCACGTGAGTGGCCTCGTTAGGGTGCACAGCTTGTAGGGACGAGATGGGTTGCATCCCGTCAAGAAAACCCCTAGATTGACAGTCATTAGATGTTGAAGGTGTAGTGCTGTGCTGAAATACAGATCTTGAGAAGCCGGATCCGCCTGAACGAGAGAGAATCAGACTAGGGTATAGCTAGTCCAGTCGTCATGGGTTGGTATAGTGGTACGGACGGGCCCCGACTCCGGAGGATACGAGATGGTATCACAATAAAACAAAGTAAAGTCTAGAAATAGAGTAGTAGGGTAAGACCCCGCTTCCTATTTCTTCTTAGAGTGGGGCGGTCAATCTTCCAGTGCTGCTAGGACAGGCTCGGACATGTAGAGACTAAACGCGAACAACCGTGGCGTTCTGCAGAATGGCCGTCATACGAGTCACAAAAAATACAAGTCAACATAGTCAGACGGAGAAATGACGTGGAGGCAAGGAATCTCGCTAAAAAAGAATCCAACCTGGTGGTGCAGACTGTCGAAACGAGAAGCGTTCCAGTGTTCAATCAGTTCCAATGGCAGCATACATCCCAGTAGAAAACTTCATTTCGTTGACAAAAACAACAAAAGTGAAGGATTCCCAAGTTGAGCCGTGAATGCACATGCAGTGTGCACAAACACGTCTTACCGCAACGAACTGCAGACTGGGAATCCCCCATTTGAAACAAATAATTTTAATTTTAACTATAATTGGTGGATGTGCCAAGCATAATAAAGTTCTGGCTCTGGTCAGTGTGTGCGTCGATTTTGACCCTCGTGTATGAAATTAAAAAATATATATTTCCTGCGGCATGACAATTTTTGCCGGGGTTTTCTTACTATGACGTAAAACAACATTTGGAGCCAAAATTCCATTGCACATGAACTAGGACGTGCATTCTGATTTCAATTTAAATATGACAGTTCACATAATCACATAATCCATGCTTCCTTTCATGTCATTTGTCATGTAATCACTGAACATGGTTGTTTATCAACTTGCTGCCCCATCATGACTACTAGTATTTGATACCCCCCCCCCATTTAGTTGAACTTGCTGCCCCATCATAATTATTTGATACCAATCCCCCATTTAGTTGAACTTGCTGCCCCATCATGACTACAAGTATTTGATACCAATCCCCCATTTAGTTGAACTTGCTGCCCCATCATGACTATTTGATCCCCCCCCCCCCCCCCATTTAATTGAACTTGCTGCCCTAGCATGACTGTTTGGTACCAATTATCTCCCACTTAATTGGTTTACCTGTTAAAATGCTTCAGTTTTACAAATGAAGGTAAACTGTTTAATCATTTAGATGGTTTGATTCAGCAGCAGATCAAGGGTATGTGTGTGTGTGTGTGTGTGTGTGTGAAGGATGTCTCAACTCCTCCCTGCTCATAACAACATTTTCCACTTACTTTAATGTGCATTCACCACTAAAACTTCCCTTATTGCATGTAGACCCCCCCCCTGCAAAAAACTGTGGATCCGCACCTGTAATCAAGGACTGGGTTAAGTTGGCCTCTTTATTTTGTAACTACCGGTATGCAGACCAATGTAAGCTGGAAGGGTCAGTCAAGTTTGGATCAAAATGACTTGTGCTGTGTAACAAGGTCATGTAGGGCCCTGTTTTATGAAGAGATCTTAGCCTAAAGATCATCTTAAGTGCAGAGGGTAGCTACATGTATGCACCTAAGGTGAGCTCCTTACTGAGATCGCTTCATAAAACAGTGCCAAGAATGTCATTACACGTATCGTCAATGTCCCTAACTGCATTAATTAGCTTTTAAATTCCATTGTTTGTTTTTTCGTGCACAGTTTGTGCAATTTGTTTTTGTCTGCCTGTCACCTGTGAGTTTTTTTATTGGGCCTACTTGACTTGTAGAAATTGTGTTAAACTGGAGGAAGATGAATTAGCAGTAGGTGCCTGTCACATGACTTCATGCATGCCACATCAACAAGGTCAGGTCAGGTCATAGGTTTTAACACGTACATTCAGAACAAGCTGTTGTAGCACATGCCTGTCATGCTCCTGGACCCCCCCCCCCCCCCGCAACTTGGGCACTTTGCGCCCTCGTGTGAGCACTCCGTGCCTCATCAGAAGCCTAAACGACCCCCCCCCCCCCCCCACCGCCTTCGAAATCCTGGCTACAGGCCTGGTTGACTAGTTGTACTCGATATACTAATCATGGGAAACAAAATTTTGGTTTTGTGATTTTACAGACACTCTACCGACACGGTACTGAAAATGATCATTTCCATGTAATCCTAATTAAGTCCTGTAATAATCTAAAATATAACTGAAATGATATTCGTAATTTAAATTTAAAGTAATGATTGTTAAGTACTAAGTCGAGCTGGTGAAAGTAGGTGACAAAACTTGGTTACTGACATATTTTGGATACCTCACATATCATATATGTAATGAAATTCTTAATGTTTTGGGGTGGGTTTTTGAGCAGCAGGCCAACTTGCCCCTAAACCAACTCGTCCCAGCTGTTGGTCAACTCGTCCCTAAACCAACTCGCCCCAGACATTGGTCAACTCGTCCCTAAACCAACTCGCCCCAGCCGTTGGTCAACTCGTCCCTAAACCAACTCGCCCCAGCCGTTGGTCAAGTTGCCCCTAAATCAACTTGCCCCAGCCGTTGGTCAACTCGTCCCTAAACCAACTCGCCCCAGCCGTTGGTCAACTCGTCCCTAAACCAACTCACCCCAGCCGTTGGTCAACTCGTCCCTAAACCAACTCGCCCCAGCCGTTGGTCAAGTCGCCCCATAACCAACTCGCCCCAGCCGTTGGTCAACTCGTCCCTAAACCAATTCGCCCCAGCCGTTGGTCAACTCACCCCAGCCGTTGGTCAACTCGCCCCACACTGTTTAGTCAATTCCTATCATTACCATTTTATAAATTAAATATAATAATATTTTTAGCAATAATGTGCAGTCAGAGTCCAAATTCCGTGCCTGATCGTTCCTTTAAGGATATAAGGAACAAACTCATAGACGTTGTTAAAATAAGCTTGACAATTCATTGTAATTGATTATTGGATCTCCCGAATATAAAACAATTTTAATAAATGGTCGTAATAACGGAGTTTCACTGTAATATTAATAAATAAAATGACACCAAAGTTGTTGATGTCCATTTTTAAATTTGTCACAATTATTTACACACAGTAAAGTTTGGGGTGAGTTGACCAAACGCTGGGATGAGTTTGTAGGGGGAAGAGTCCAGCTTTCAGGTTTTTTTCGTTAATCACAAGGAATTCTGGAAGGACTTTCCTTAGGTACTGTCACGGAAAAATATCCGCCCGGTCCCCCCTTCCCCTAACCCTAACCTTAACTCCAACCCTAACCCCAACCCTAGCCCTAACCCCAGCCATAATCCCAACCCTAACCCTAACCCTAACCCTCAACCCTAACTAAAAATAATAATGGAGGGGACCGGGCGGATATTATACCACTGTCACTAATCCAAACCCTAACTATTTATTATAAGTATTTATAATGCTCATTATACGTGACAGTGCCAAAGGAAAGTCCTTCCCGATTTCTTTAGTAAACTTTATTTCTTAAAGAACTTGGGCCGGGGCAAATGACAAGGTAAAAGGTTAAAACGGCCCTAGGATAAAACTATTTCTTGAACGAGAAATAATACAGGATTGACAGCGACACTGTCGCCGAATCGGCATCGTTGAAACGGAGCTGTCAAACAAGTTCTCACGACACATGGCCACTGTGTTTTCTTTTCAAGTTGCAAGTGCCAGTGGTTGTGTTGTTTTTAATTAAAAGCATTTTAGTTACTTACCTATCATACATCCACTGAAGTGTCAAGAAGATCCAAACCCCACCGCCTAATTTATTTGAGTGTTACATGATTCAGATAACATTTACATTTCTTTCACCTGTTGACCAGGAAGTAATTTTTTGACTTCCAGAAGAATAAAAATAATAAAGCTGAAAATAACACAACCCCAAAACCGCGAGTGAAATGTCAATCGTTACAGATTTGAATCCACTTTTATTGAACAATCCTAAGGCCAGTATGAACTCCACCGACAATATCGTTAGATTAATGATTTGTATATATGACCAGGGGCCTCGGAGCTGGGGCGGCAGAGTTAAAGACATACAATTTGCTGCCCCTAGGTGATTAGCCATCCTATTCAATGAAATAAGTAATATCGCAATTAACTGCTTTGTTAACCTGAAACTGAGTGCTCCGAGTACCAAAAATACCTAAAGTTGTGTCCACTAGATATCATTTATGTTAAAACTAATTGTTTAAGGTTTTTTTTAACGACACTACTAGAGCACATTGATGATGTTAAACATTTGGTAATTCTGAAACGTAGTCATCAGAGGAAACCCGCTACATTTGTCCTAACATTTGCAGCAATGGATCTTTTTAATATGCACTTTACCACAAACAGTTTTGATGCACTGGTTGGAACGAGAGAAAACAATCAGTTGAATGGATCCACCGAGATGGTTCGATCCTGCGACGCAAATACCTCCATACGTACACACATACATACATGTATGTATAAAAATCGCTTTTGCTCGTTATATATAATATAGACCAAGTTTTGAAACAATTATTGCTTGTAAGAAACATAATATCTAACAATCAGTCAGTGACACCGGAAGATGATAGAGAGAGAGAGAGAGAGAGAGAGAGAGAGAGAGAGAGAGAGAGAGAGAGAGAGAGAGAGAGAGAGAGAGAGAGAGAGAGAGAGAGAGAGAGAGAGAGAGATGCAGAGAGGCAGAGGCAGAGATAGAGAAAGAATCAAATGCAATACAAATCTATAAATCACACCAACATGTAAGCCTATTTTTGTTCGAACGGAAAACGGTTTTATTTTTGTCTTGGCCTATAATATATATTATCACTATGTTACTTCAAAGCAAATTAAGTAGAATAAAAAATAGTTACTCATTAGATTTTATTTTTTATTAAATATAATCTAATATGCTATTGAATTTATAGAAATAAATGTATTTAATAATTTAGTATAGCTCATAGTCATAGTATAGCCCCTGTAGGCATACATCAAAGCTCGACATTGTTGTAGCAACCAGACATTTTACTTCCGGAATATTACTCCACAATAATAGTTGCACAAAATATAACTCTTTCTTTTCAGTGATATCGTTTTAAGCTTTTGATTCACATAGCAAAATAAAGAATTCTGTAACGTAACATATATTTATTAGTGTGACAGTATGATTTAATTTGTCAGATCTAGAAACTATTCTTAGCAGCGCAATACCTTACAAATTACAGAAGTGATGTGGTTTTAGAAGTCGGCAAAGTTTTGAACGTAGGAAGCTGCTGCAACACTTGACTGTTTGTAAGTATTTATTCTCCAAATCTTGGCTTTTAAAATTATTTAGTTATTTCTGTGCTAAAAAGATCTTTTCTATTGGCACTTTTATTAAAGGACCATGGAATAATGTATTATATTACTATATTTATAAACAAAATTGCAGTTAAAAATTGAACATTGATGATTGAACCTGCAATTTTTAGAAATTAAAAATACTGTAATAATAATGAAATCTGTTTTAAAAAACCCCAAACCCCCCACCTATTTCAGGTGCAGATCTTTAATTGTTGGAGCCAGTAACCAGGGCTTGAACTTATGAATTAGCCTAGTTGTCATATTCAAAATGCTCACCTGTGCTGTGTAAATATTGAGCATGCCAACAGCATTTTAAAGCCGCACACCCTAGTTCCATCCAGCGAAAATAAATTATAATTTGGTTAATCTACAAACCTGTAACACACTTAGATCACGTTTTTATCAAATGGAGTGAAAATGCAGGTTTTATATCGATAAATACCATGGGAATCCCCATGTCCCAATTGCTTGAAATAATTTTGAAAGTTAGTATTCTGATGTCACCGATAGATGTCGCTCGAAGCACAACAATGCCTACGTCACGACAAATTTCACAGACTTGGGGTGCGTTCGTTTCACCTCTCCTAGACATGTTCCAACTGTTCTGTCCTGGTTGTATCCCCTCTCGAGATATCGTAAGACATTAGCAAAATTATTGGTTTTAAGGGTTTGTAACGTTTTGTATTGAGACACTTGCTCACAAATGAACAACAACAAATCGGATGTTGATTGCGTGAACCGTGCACGAGAAAACAAACCGACTGTGACATTGAAATGGAAATATCCCCTCTAAAAATAGACTGGACCTCGCTTGCTTAACGTTTTTTCTCTCGACAGAACGTCGTGTGATAAAAATGCAAAAAATGCATTTCGTGGTTTTACAAACATCAGGATTACCAAAAAGCACTTCAGGTGAATGGAAATGTGTATTCTAAATAATAAAATGTAAGTAAAGTGCAATTTTATTTGTGATAAATGGGGTTTAATAGCGAAAAACAACGCCGTAATGGTTAATAAATAGCCGTAACTAGGGTGTGTCCCTTTAAACCAGTAACAAATAGACACAAAATTAAAAACCAAACACCATCCTTTGAACTGATGGCAATAATTTGTGTCCAGTATAAAAAAACTGCCATTGATAATGACCTACAGCAATTCATATCGCAGTTGCCGTCAGTGCAGCTGTTCAAGTTGTAGCCCTGTGTAACATTTACGTATGGTAATTAATGTAGTTTGGTAGCATTGATGAATAAGACTCCTCACCTTACACATGTTCATAGGCTTTGGGGTCCCTATCAAAATGTGCACCATCGATTCCCCAGACTGTTAGGGTAACAATGAACATGAATATTGTCCATGCAAAAGGAATTAAATATACATTTTGTGATTATACTGCATCAAATATATTCCAATCAATTCATGTGAATAATAAGCAATCCAACGATAGAAATTTGTAGAATTAACTCATTCTTGTAAACAAAGTGTAAAGCAATATTTCATGCGAAAGTCTTTCTGTTTCGCGTGTGCTTTATGCAATTTTAAATTGACATGAATAGCCAGTCAGTTATATAATTAATCTTTACATGCTTTGAAGTTAAAAATTAGAAACATCAGATGATTAATATCAGTACAAGTTTGAGGTAATTGATTAGGTTATGCAAATATAACAGGGCTCACCCTGTACATTGCCAGATTAGCCAGTCACTAATTTTTATACAAAATGGCTACAAAATTTAATATTTAGCTAACAAAATGTTCTTTAAATTAGCCACTTTTGAATAATTTTCAAGGAAATAGTCTACTTATCTGAAAATTGGCTCCAACAAAATATGTTGCAGTGTGATCCCTATATAATTTACATAACTGGAAAATCAATTAACTACATGTTTTCAAAATCTTGATTAGCTATATTTCTAGTCCGTTGCAAATTGATCAGCTACTAATGCTTAATGTTTTACAATTGTGTAGCAATCTCTGAAACTTGCGTAGCGAATCGCGATGTGATACTGAACAAAATGTTCCCTGCATGTGTATTAAGTAAAAATCAGGTGAACTGACTTCCAGTTGTAAACCTACAATTTTTGTTTGTTTGATATCATAGTGAAATATATTCATGGATCTAATGTAATTTTATGTTTTTCAGACTGGATGCAGAATAATTTATTTTCCATAGAAGTTGTAACGAAAAGCATAAACTGATGTGGTAAAACAATCTCAGACATAACCGTCTGAGGCATATGGAAAGAATCTCAGAGTAACACAAAACAGAGAGAACTTCTTAAGGGGTGAACTGAACATTTTACGGGATTTGTCTAACTCGGTGGATGTCAAAACTGCTACAAGACTTACATTAGAATGTCTGACACATCTAAAGCCCAGGCAGACAGCGCTACTGCTGTGACATCTGATGATAAAGCAGACGTGAGTGCTGTAATGTCAGATTCTACAGCAGATGTCAGTGCTGATGTTCCGTCTGTCATGATCTCCAGTGCTGGGCTACCTGCTTCTTCAGATTCCAACCGGGAGAAAGAGCAGCAGGCATCAGTAAAAGAGTCTGAGAGTGAGAAAGGGATTAAAGATGAGCAAGGGGAGGGTGAGAAGATGCTGCTCAATCCACTTGCACCAGCAGCGAGTCAGGCTCCTGTGATGGCCACCTCATCGTATATTGATCTCAATGCCCAGCCCAGCATTGCAAAAGTTAGCAGCTCTCACGATCTGGTGTTTGAAACAAAGAAGAAAAAAAGGAAAGTTGATGTCGATCCAAATTGTCATTCTGTGACGTTTACCGTTAATATTGCCATGGCAGTACCAACAGGTAAAAACAAATATTCTTGTTATTTTAGTTGCAAATACTTTTTAAATGTGTATATGTAATACATCTAGTGAAACCATGCAAAATTAGAGCTTAGTCACTACAGAGCAATGGAATTCTTGAATATCACTAGAGTATTAAAATTCCGAGACAGTAACTAGATCAGTGCAATTTTTTGTGAAGTCACTAGTGCAGTGAAGTACCTTACGGAAGTCACCAGAGAAATAAAATTCCTGGGAAGACAGTAGAGCAGTGAAATTCCTGGGAAGACAGTAGAGCAGTGAAATTCCTCTAGAAGGAAGACAGCAGTGAAATTCCTCTAGAAGGAAGTCATAAGAGCAGTGAAATTCCTCTAGAAGGAAGTCATAAGAACAGTGAGAATTCCTCTAGAGGGAAGTCATAAGAGCAGTGAAATTCCTCTGGAGGGAAGTCATAAGAGCAGTGAAATTCCTCTAGAGGGAAGTCATTAAAGCAGTGAAATTCCTCTAGAGGGAAGTCATTAGAGCATTGAAATTCATCTATAGAGTGAGGTCATTAGAGCATTGAAATTCCTATAGAGGGAAGTCATTAGAGCATTGAAATTCCTCTATACAGTGAGGTCATTAGAGCACTGAAATTCCTCTATAGAGGGAAGTCATTAGAGCAGTGAAATTCCTCTAGAGGGAGGTCACTAGAGCAGTGAAATTCCTCTAGAGGGAGGTCATTAAAGCAGTGAAATTCCTCTAGAGGGAGGCCACTATACTAACATGGCTATCACAGCAGTTTCTCCGTTGCCTACAATATGTAGATAGTATTTTACAAAAGTTTTAACTCTTCAGTTAGTTTTATCTCAGACCTTTAATATTGCACCATAAAAGTATGCACAAAATAAGCATGCACAATATTTCACCTCAAAACCTCTGTAATGTTGAGCTTTAATTCTGTACATTTAAATAACTTTTCTGAATATCTGCAACCTTTCAGCGTCTGTTAAAAACAATATGGTATCAAGACCATGTTGTGCCCAGATTTAGCACTTGAAAGATCTAAAGGTCTAAATCTGACCCCCCATTTAAATTTGTTTTTGTATTTATAGACACCACAAACATGTAGAACATCTAGACTAAGAAGGGACATCACAATCATATTATGTTTTTGTGACCCTTTGTTTTATATCACAGACTCACTAGGAAAGTCAAGAAGAAAACATACCCAACGTGCTAAGAAAGGTGCCATCAATGGTAACAGCATGCATGCATGACCACATTTTGTTTCTGTTGCATTTATAAATTTATATGACAATACAGTGTTCTCGCTGCTCCATTTAAGCGGGGCGGCCTGCCCCGCTATTGCATTTTCAAACCCCAGTATATTTAACAGCACCCATCTCCACTATTTCCAAATTCCCACTCCCCCCACCCCCCAAAAAAAATCAGTCTGCACACTGGACATCAAAAGAAACAAGCCGCAGTATATACAGAAAAGCAATTGATGAAAAACATCAGCAGCTTATGACAGTTACCCAGGGCACAATATTTAACGTGAACCGCCGTTCTGTTCGCGTGTCAGTTACGCAAAATTAAATTTACGCGAACCGCAAACTGGTTACATCATGACCTGTAAACGTTCAGAAATTAAAACTTGCAAACTTCACGATTACAGGACGTTTATTCACACAGACATACTACTAGTATTTCGACAAATGTTTTAGGCTGAATTTTAGATACTTGATGCGCAGCAAAGCAAATCAGTAAGCGACGTTATATTTCAACAGTTGTAATTTGCAACCAGTCTAAAGTAAATGTTCAGTATAGAGTCAGTAAATGTTCAGTATAGAGTCGAGCCAAACGTTTTAAAGAAATGTGCTCAGACTGCTGGGGACGGCTAAATTATCTGCTGCTATTTATCTCTAAAGGAATATATGTAAACATAATATTGGATTGCCTATAAGTTTACATATGTTAAGAACAGTTTTAATGTAAACAGGACTCCAAAAGTGTCACAAAAATTGAAAAATACTAACATTGCATAATGAGCAAAACAAAACAAAACAAACATTTTGAACGTCACTGTAGCACAGAAGTACCATCGATAAAGTGAAATTGGCGTAACCAGCACAAAATGAAAAAAGGAATCCCTTAAAATAATTATGTATCTATTCCAAAGGCGTAGTGCCCATTACGCACTGTACGCATGTGCGTAATGCAAAAACATAATAGGTCGAGGCTGTATGTAATTGTTCTATAATATATCCTCTTAAAATTGACTCGAAAAAAGATAGAAAAAAAAATGCCTCCGAAAAGTTTCAGAATGCATCTATAGCGGTTCTGAGTTTCAAAATTTTCACAGGGGAGAGGCTTCCCGAATTCCCTGGCTCGGGCGTGCGTAATGCTAAAAAAAATGTCTGCTTACGCCCCTGTATTTTGTTTCAGTACTGGGGTTGATATTCTGTTGTTTTATAATAATATTATTGTTAACTTTAGCAAGCATTAAAGACATATTTTTGGGGTAAAATGTTTTCTTTTGTATTTGTTTTAACTTTATGTTTGAGCTAAAAACTATGTATTTAAAATATAATTTTGAGGAAACCAATCAGGTAACCCACGGGTTACGCAAATATAATTCACGTAACCGAACAATTGGTTACCTAGGTAAAAACCATGTGAACTGACTTCCGGTTACCTCAGATTTCGAAATATTGTCCCCTGGTTACCGTAACATAATTTAACACTATTTTTAGCAGACTCCCTTTTGTCCCATACCATTTGTATGTTTGATACACACAGTAAAAGTTATATTTCATTTGAGCAATGAAAACATTAATTTTTTATCAATTGGCAATCTCAGACTGAAAAACCACTTATTTTGTGCCAAATTTTTCACGTGATGAGAACAATAATTCTGTCTTTTGTGTCCACTAACAATCGTCTGATATGTTGTCCTCAATTGTAGATTTAATTGGTTGTGACTGATGATTTTTACTTTCTGTCATTTGTTTATTCAACAATTGTTTATAAAATATTAGAAACTTTTTATTATACACCCATAATATATTCACCACCTTTTTAAAAACAAACCTTTATCAGTTGGCAATATCAAAGTGATCGATTCATTCGATAAAGATGGAAATAAAATGAACAGAATTTTGTTTATATCCCATATTAGGGAACACTTTACAAAAATCTTTATTGTTGTTGATATACATGTGTATCTTGAAATCTTTATTTAAATAATAATATTAAAACTTTGATCGGTTCAGCAAAACAAATGCCCGTGAATATCAGACAGACAACATCTCCAGTTCAACCAAAGGTACATAAAAGATGAGTCTGCTTGTATTTCGTACCAACTTTTTTGTTCCAAATACTGAGGAGCAAAATTCCCCCCCTTTTTTTTGTTTGTCAGCGAGAAAACTGACAATACATGTACCCAGCTACAAAACACCCAATCTGTAGACCTTATATGAATGCACGAAGAGCGACAGTTGTATAAACAACAGTTATTTCTCCTTTGGAAATATAATTACCTTTTATCTAACTCTACTACACATAAATCCATTTTCATTTAAATTAGATTTTTGTTCTTGTGTGCAATCAATGTTCAAGCATACTGTCCTGGCCCCCCCCCCCCCCCCCCACACACACACACAAACACACACATACACACCCCAACTATCTGAGCTGACTGTTCAGGGCAGACCAAGAGGTTAATGATCACTTCTTGGTGAAAATTAAGATGGTGTCCTCAGTGAAGTTGGTGTACATAGTGAAGATGGTGTACACAGTGGCCTTTAAAACTCAATTTGCATAGAAGCCGATACTTGGATGTGAACCCAGTACCTACCAGCATTAAAACCTTATAGCTTTTAAACCATGATCATTGTTCTTTGACTCTCCAGGCTAGATCTTGCAGCTTATCACAGAATGGCTTCCGTTAGTTCATTTAATTATTTATCCTTGTGGCGGAGATTGCATGCTTCGTTTACAGATGTGTTGTGACAGGTGTAGTTACTCACTTTCCATCACTTCACCTTTGGGATTGATTGTGTGCATACAGAGGTATCATTATGACAAAACCATCCATTATTCACTAGTCGTTAATCGTTTTGTGTTAAGACGCAGATTACATGGTCGTGAATTCTATCTCATGACTGTTTTGTGTTAAGACGCAGATTACATGGTCGTGAATTCCATCTCATGACTGTTTTGTGTTTAGACTCAGATTACATGGTCGTGAATTCCATCTCATGACTGTTTTGTGTTTAGACTCAGATTACATGGTCGTGAATTCCATCTCATGACTGTTTTGTGTTTAGACTCAGATTACATGGTCGTGAATTCCATTTCAACCAGTGCTCCACAACTGGTATACCAAAGGCCATGGTATGTACTATCCTGTCTGTCTGGAGGTGCATATATAAAAGATCCCTTGCTGCTAATAAAAAGGAATAAACCCACAGGGTGGTGACAGCAGGTTTCCTTTCTCATCTCTGTGGTGACTGTCCTTAACAATGTGTCCAGTGTTATATATAACCGTGAAATAAAACTTCTTTCTTTTTTTCTTTCTTTCTTTTCATCTCATTGAAGACTGGAATGTAGCTCAGTAGTAGAGTGTTTTATTTTAATTCCAACCAGTAACCTATAACTGGTGTAACGGCTTTAATACATTGTAGTTGTACATACATACATGTGGGAAAGTACATAAAACATACTCTTTACTGCTACCTGTAATTTCTAAATTTTAATTGGCAACAGTTACTAACCAGCTGAAAATTGATAAGCAACAACTACTAATATTTAACATTTACAAATTGTGTAACAATATCTGAGACTAAAATTTCCATAGCGAATCGCAACAAGATACTGAACAAAATGTTTTCAGTAATGATACCTTAATGGTATGAAATAATTGGTACTTATAAATATTGAAAAAGGGATAAAAAAAAAAGAGAGGCCTCTCAAGCATGCCTCATAAAAGAAAATTAGGCTGAGTAGTGTGAGTTACAACAGACAAGTGTGTGTCAGTGTTGACCTCGTATTTATAATCCAAGTAATTTGGGCATTGTGGTACATGTGTTAATTGCTCACATTTTAACAGTTTTGTTGTCAGTGTTATTTATTCATGTTTTTAAAAATATTTCTTGTTGCAAATTGTGGCCTTTTGAAAGCCTGCCTGTTGTGAAATAATAATCTTCTTTTTGTTTCATTTATAATAAAACATATAATAAAAATCTTATAAACATGTGATTGCATGAGAATCAACTTAATTACTGGAAACAGTCCATTCAACGCAGTACTGAGAGCTTGATGCACATGTAATGTGTTTTTGACTTTTCTCTCTGTGTTTTGTTTTTGCTTGTTTAAATGTTTATGTTTTTGTTTGATATGAAGTTACTCATTGGTTTGTTTATAGAACTTGTACCAGTATTTGACTAGGTTTAGGCTATATTGTGAAGGGAGAGGGAGGCATTGGCAGTTTCAATATGTAACGAGGACAATAACATACATAACAGAACACACATCACAATACAATATCTATTGTTAAGAATGGACATCCATCCATCCATCCATCCATCCATCCATCATACCATCAATCTATCCATCCATCCATTCATCCAACCAACCATTTCTCCAATCATCCATCCATCATAATCAGGTATTCTTATGATACTATCATTCTCAGGGCTTCTAGAATTTTGATAAAATCCACTAGTCATTGGATCAGCGATTTATAAAATTTACTAGCCACAATTAAAAATTCACTAACTCTACTTTACTTTAAGTTAATACAATTTTACTAAATAATAGTAATAATCAGATATGTCACCTAAAGGGGAGATAGAGCTTAAAAGCACTAACATTGCAGGGTTGGGGTAGGGGCAGGATATTCATAATTACAAAATCAACTTAACTACAACATTTGACTCCTTTTTTTTTTACTAGCCGTCGGGCATAGCAATAGTAGTTACATGTATTTACTAGCCCAACATTGAATATCACTAGCCATGGGAGTGGGGCTACCATGATCTAGAAGCCCTGTATTCTCCACTCAAGCCCGTCAGTGGCCCCATTGGGCTGTTTCTCGTTCCATCCAGTGTTCCACAACTGGTTTAGCAAAGGCCATGGTATGTACTATCCTGTCTGTGGGATGGTGCATATAAAAGATCCTTTGCTGCTAATCGAAAAGAGTAGGCTATGAAGTGGCGACAGCGGGTTTCCTCTATCTTAACGATACGTCTGATGCCATATAACCATAAATAAAATGTGTTGAGTGCGTCGTTAAATAAAATATTTCCTTCCTTCCTTCCTTCTCCACTCAAGAAGCATAGGTGTAGTTCAGTGGTAGAGTGCTCACCTGAGACGTGATATATTATACGATTGATTGCCCACCTGTCTCAGCAAGTGCACAACATTTTTCTTTTAAAGGCTGTATGTGGCAGTATTAATTAATATGGTGCATATAAAAAAAAACCTTGCTACTAATGGAAAAACAGCAGGTTTTCTCTCTAACACTATACATGTATGTAAACATTCTCAAATGTGTGTCATCCAGTAGCCGATGATTAATAAATCAATGTGCTCTTCTGATGGCATTAAACAAAACAAACTTTTTTTTATTTCCCTATAACCAAGCTGATAAATTTTTCATTATAATTTTGATCATCAGAACATCACTAAATGTTAGTTGCTTGTTAAGCACTGTGCTGGGGTGCCATTAAACAAACAGTCCATTTATTTTTCTTTTGGTTTGCCCAGCGGACGTGGACCTGCAGCAGGACACGGATGACCAGGCGAGGAAGAAGAAGCGTGTGATGGAGGCGCCGCGGGCCCAGAACTACTACCACCTGGAGTACGTGCTGCTGCCTGACGATGACGACCTCACCAAGACCGACCTCGTCACCTACGGCATGGCCGCCAAGATCTACATGGAACGGCACGACGCACGCGTCATCAAGACCTGGGTCGACGGGGAGGTCACATGGGTCGCCTGGGCCAACAGGTAGTAACAGGAAATATTTACTTTTAAAAGAACTGATCTTCAGGTTTTAGTACCAACAATGAAGGAATGAATGTTGAGCGACACCTCAGCACAAAATATACATCTATTAGGTACCAAGTCAGGCTTTTTGCCAGAAAATCATTTGAGTATACGTAATAAAAACAAAACAGACCATAAGTGCCTCTACTAGGTGGTTTTGGGCTTGAAATGTTTTGAAATTGGACACTGCATTTCATGCGCTTTAACACATTTTAAACAGCAGTTATTGTCATCTATATAAAAATTACCAACATACATGTATATCCATTCATAGAATATATAAAATGTATATTAAGACTAAATGTATTCATATTTTAAAAAAGGCTTTATAGAATTTATATATGTTAATTAAATGAAAGACCTGCAATACTTGCACATATTGCCAGACTTCATGGGTTTTTTGTGAATAGAAACATTTGAACAAACACTTCGACCTCATTAAAATTAATATTGGGGGATGGGTGGGGTGGAGGTTCTAATGTTTATTCTAGTTGTATTGCCACAGATGATATATTCTTTGTTTGTGATATTTTTGTAAATGCCTGCATGTATAAATCAGTTTACCATACAGTTCTTTCAATTCTCAGCCAAAGTGGTTATTAATATCCCAAGAGAATATTGACAGGACCATAATGTCTGAGATATTGTAATAAAAGCAAAACCGGTCCTGCAGGAATGTTAGTTATTAACTGGCTTGGTTGTTATATGGCTATTGCTGTGACGAGGAAATTGCACTTATTGATCTGTCAACAGTCGAGAGCACTGATAAATGCTTACCTTCCGTGTTGCAATTTTCTACTGCGGGACAGTTATTGGTAATTATGTCAACAGCGACTGCAGCTATCAGTCACGTTGATTAGCTGGTTAGAAAGCATTATTTCAGTAATTGAAACAATAAAAGTGCTCCCAGTGTTTCTGCTAGTTCGTCTCCAGCTCAGGCTGGGGATTACTCGATGGGTCGTGCCGGCCATTTGGTGGTGAAAACACGGACTGTGAGTTATTCTTTGTTGTTTTAAAGTTTCTTTATAAATATTGTTCTTATCTTTAATGTTTTGCTGATAAGAACTAAGGATATATTTGTTATTCATTTATGTGAACATGCACATATATTTATTTCTGTGTTTTACATTTAAAAACGTTTTTTTTTTGTTCTGGTATATTTGATACCCTGTAATACTAACTAATTGTTTCAGTTATTAATATTAAAATTTTAGTTTATTTTTTATTTTTTAACTTTAAAAATCATTCATGGGTTTAAGCTGTACTTACTTAATATTACATACTTGTAGGTCCTAAATGTTTTATATTATATATAAGTATTATATGAAGTGTTTAAATTATATTAATGGTTAAAGGTAAAGCATAATTTTCTCATTTGTATAATATGCAGCTAGATCAGCCTATTAAGAAAATAATTTGTTGTTCTAAGAAGAACCCCCACAAAAAACCAAACAAAACCAAACAAACAACAACAACCAGCAATATACTTGTGGGTCCAAAATGTTTTGTTTTATATACAAGTATTATATGAAGTGTTTAAATTATATTAATGGTTAAAGGTAAAGCATCATTTTCTCATTTGTATAGTATATAGTTAGATCAGCCTATTAAGAAAATAATTTGTTGTTCCAAAAAGAACGCCCCAAACCCCCCCCCCCCCCAACAAAACAACAAAAACAACACCCCATGACATAAAATAAATAAGATACCTATCAACAAACTAACTAACTACAAAAATGGTCTGTCATGATACAGACAAGTAAATGGTTTTGAAATATATTGTCTGTCTATATAATAGCTATATGTTTGTGCCAGTATTTTAACCAACACTATATTTGTTTCAGCCACACCCTGACAGTGACAAGAGAAGTTTTGCTGCAGATGTTCAACCACCGCCTGGAGGTGCGGGTGTGGGACACCAAGGACAAAGTCTCCACGCGAGCTCGCTTCGACAGACCCAAGGCTTTCAGACTGCCCCACGGAAAACCTGGTCAGACATTCTAAAGTATTCATGCTCCTGCAGCCTAAATATTTAATCTTACAGTCTTTTGACATTTGACATTTTGTTTAATGCACAATGATGGCATTATAAAATAAATTATTAAATTTTTGTTACATTCATTACAATTTAGCATCATCCCATTGGTCCAGCCGTAACAACATGAGTTTATTTCTTGATGAACGTAAAAATTACTGTGTTAGGGAATGTCGTATCTGATGATGTGATGTTATATGCAGTTTGGTACTTTGTCTTTTTGAGTGTTTTGGTTTATAATTCAAAATAAAATGTGAACTTTTATTGTTATTATTAGTAAGTATATTTAAATTTAATTGTAATAATTGTCTGTTATTTCTATTACGTTCATAAGGGTATGAACAAACTTGCATTGCTACAGCTCTTCAAGCCCTGATGAACATAAAACAAATAACAAACAATTCTTAACAAGATTCATTTTGGTTTTCATTTGTAGTTACATCATACTTAGGTAGAGTCGAACCTCGTTAATCCGGACTCCGATTATCCGAAAACCCCACTTTCCGGACAGATGAGCGACAAAACGAAATGGCTACTTTGCAAATTAGTCCGGATATTCAACTTCCGGATCCGGATGGTCATAATCCAAAACAAAGTGTCAAGAATAAACGAAATTTGCTTCATTTAACCAGTTACTGCTAAAACAACAAATCCCCTGCCTTCAATAAACGCGACCAGTTAAGACTAGCCAGGCAATCCACACCTCTGTTTGTTTTACACACTTTTCGGTTCGGTGCACTGCGTTCGATATACTGCTCTTTGATCCTGTTGTGTTTTATAATCTTTAGAACAGTCAATTAAGGGTAATTAACTTTGAGTTACTGTTACAATTGGTCGACAAAAGATGGTCAAAGTTAAGGGATATCACATGTTTGTTTTTTTACATACTTATTGAGAAATGCACATTTTGTAAGAAATTTCGTTTGATCGATGTTCCATTTAATTTAATGCTTCTTATCTTAACAATGTCCACTCAATTGAGGATAATCAATTTTGAGTTACTGTTGCCATCTGGTTGGGCATAAAGATCAAACTTTTAAGGTTTTGACACCATTTTCTAACTGTCGTTATGAAAAACCAACCAAAGAAAAGAAAACTTCACGAGATTACAGCTCGAAGACCACGTTGTTTTGGAACTGATTTCAACCCAGAGCTGTATGTTCGGTACAGAGACAACAAGAAGGCGTGGATAACATCCAAACTGTTCTGTGATTGGTTGAGAGCTTTTGATAGGCAAATGAAGTCACGAGGTCGCCATGTTATTCTGCTTGATTTTTTTTTTTTAATTTTAAATACAAGGGAGACTACTCTGGACATGATTCAGTAGTCCGGAAATTCGTTTATCCGGTCAATTTGTGGGAAAACCATTCTGTCCGGATTAACGAGGTTCGACTGTATATGTCCATAAAATTATTGGTGTTATAGCTTTCTGAGGTTTTAAAATATTTTTGTGATAGTAAAAAACGTTATAAAAGCAGAATTTGTATTAACAGAATTTTTTTTAATTGAGGATCATAATGGTACCAGATTAACTGCACAGATACAGAAGAAATTGGTGGAGTGGCAAGCAGTCTTTGTTTTTATATGCTGTACATTGTCATATTTGTTGTATACAAGAGTTTGGTGCTTCAGGTGAGGATGCTGATGAAATTGGTGGAGTTAAAGGCTTGGTACTAAAACAGATGAATAGCTTCACAAAAATACAGCCAGCAAAAGCAGTCGCGGTACGACCTCTACCGACATTAATCACATTTCCCAAAGACAACATGCATAGACGAAAAGGTGAGAACGCTGTTCTTTGATAGTTTTCTTGTTCTCAAATACGGCCCAAAAAAAAAAAAAATTGTTTCAGGTAACATGGCCAAAAAAAGTAGGGTAGGTAGGTAGGAGATTTTTTTTTATTTATTATTATTATTTTTTTTTATAGTTTAAAGGTTACCCTACCTTAAATATGTTTGCCAGAGAAAAACTCAGTCTCAAGATGAAAGACATGAAGGCAAGCTGTCTGAAAAATCTTAGTTTACTCTTTGCAGCCAGAGAGAAATAAAAACAATTTCACTGTCAATGTCAGTTTTATGTTTCACATGCCATTTTCAAAAGACAGGAAAACAAAAAAAGTTCAAACTATTCCTTTTACCAATAAAAGTCAGTAGATGACTGCACAGAAACTTCATAGCTTTGTCCAATTTTGTCAGAGGATGACTGCACAAATTTGTCCAAGTTGGTCAATAGATGTTTGCACAGAAAGTTCACAGATTTATCCAGTCAATAGATGACTGCACAAAAACTTCACAGATTTGTCCAACTTGTATTGGAAATAATAAAACAATACTAATTTTGTGTGCAATTTACAAATCAATCGGCTTAGAAATGAATAACTTGTAGTAAATTTCATAGTAATAAAAAAGGCGTTCCTAGCCTGAGTACTCTGACTGTAAGAGAGCTAGACAGACATTTGGACATAAATAATGAGAGCGTGTTTATGTTCAAATGTCCGTCTAGCTCTCTTACAGTCGGAGTACTCGGGCTATGGCGTTCCCTGTTGGACGGACTTACAGTTTTAATGTTTATTAGCCTATTGAACGGACCCATGCTAAAATCACCCAAATTAATTTATTCCCAATTAACTGAAACACTGAAATAAATGTGAACTGTTTAATGTTTGTGGTTATTCTTGAATATTCCGTTTATTTAATTATTACCCATGCTCAGCAGTTGATAGGCCTATCTACATCACTGGCGTAGGAAGCGGGGAAGGGGGTACTTTGTAGCAGCATCAATGGTTTATATATTAATTTTATACGTGTGTACCCACCCACCCCACTTTTTGTTATCTTCCTACAGGCTACACCCGTGTATATTAACAAATTCTGGGTACTAGGCCTAAGCAGTAGCCAACAACGAAAATTGTACCACGTCTTCTTGAAATGACCTTCACCTTTGCATGCGGAAAAAAATGCGATGACTTGCAGTTAGTGCATGTGGTATCGAGAAATCCTTGATTGTTTTGTTGAGATCGCATGTTGTTGTTTTTGGAAAATAAATCTACAATGTATGAGATGACTGGAGTTACGATAATACGATATATTTTCCTCTATAGGCCTACAGTATTTAGCAGTTTGTAATAAAAGCCGTTTAATCGCCACACACATTACCGTACTGTCATGCGATCTCGTGTGTCACCAATTACCGTGGTACCTAATAAGAGCACATGTTATTAACAGTGTTCTACACTCGGTTTTATAACTTACTCTTCTTTGGCTAGTGGACAAACGAAATTTACTAGCCAAGCTTAAAATGTTACTCGCCACAGTGCGACACTACTAATTTTGTATCATTTATGAATGTGTTTAAGTATCTGGATTGTTTTCGCCAAATTACTAAAATCAACGATGAGTTCCGAATTGTACCGACAATTAATACGGAATTCACAGTGATCAATCGGACAACTTCGTAAATAGTGAAATGTTCCGACTGCACAATGATGTCAACAAATTTCATTTGTTTTCGCTGCTAGGACTCTGAAAGCACATGGCAAATAATTTAATACTTAGACATTTTTGGAGTCAGTCACCAGATGGCGACGATAAAAAATTCAGTCAGTCGCCACGCCAACATTTTCGTCGCATTGGCGACCATTTTGGTCGCAACGTAGAACACTGGTTAATGATTCCAATTTCAAACAAATTGGTTATGCTCATATCCATTCAACGTCCAGGCATGTCTAGTCTGGGTCCAGTTTCTAACAACACCAGTGATTGGGTCCAGGGCACGGTGTAAGAAGGTGCCAAAAAGTGGGGTGGGGGTGTATAAAAACCATGCACACACTCCTCAACCTCTATTTAACACACACACTGACGTATCCTACTTGAGTACTTCTGTCGTCTGCTTTGTCGATCCACGACCACAACTTCTCTGTGCGCTTACCCCCACCCCAGCAGAAAAAAAAGAGTTCAGGGTCGGTGGCAAAATTTAGGGTCGGTCGGGTGACCGGAAACAAACAATTTTGTTTTTTTTGGCCTAATGTATATTCCTGAGCCTGTGTTTGTAAGACTTGAGTCTAGACTCTAATCTGTAATGACGTCAGTGCATGCAGTTTGTAGGCTGCATCGCTGTGATATTGTGAAATTAGTCTCAATACATTATTAAGAGCATTGGACCAGGAGAAAGTTTAAGCACCCCTTATATTCTTTTCACCTTGCCTAGTGCAAAATATACCGGGCCAAATTTACGAAGCCTGTTTGTTTTTAAACGTAGGTTTTTAAGCATTGTAGATGTATGTAGGTAGGGCAACAACCCCAGTATTCGACCACTTAAGACAGAAAGGATTATAACATATTCATTTTATTGGCATTTGCTCATATTTGTTTTTCTTCATAAATACTTACTGGCAGTACTATTCACTGAATAGACCCATGTTTTGTTCATGTGGTATATGCCGACTAGAGTAGGTTTAAGTGCCGCAAGGAACAGTATGCAGTATTCGACCAGCTGACCCAGTATTCGACCACTTTCTAATTAACTAATAAAACTAAACTTTGAAGTTTATTTTATAGTAAATGCAGCATATATCAAACAACTAAATCCAAAAAGTGTTGATTTTAAGAACTGTAACACATATTCATGCATTTACGCACACACGCACATACTTATAAACACATTCACACACGCACAATTACTTGGTGAAGTCTCTTTGGTCCTATCTCAATTTACAAATAATGCTGTTAGACTGAAAATAAAAGAAAAGATAATTGTGCAAGTCCTGACAAACAGCACCAAAATACATAAAATTAGTAAATTTGTGGTTCTTGGAAGTTTATTTTGGGAATGTATCCTCAAGCTTTTCTATTGGTCGAATACTGGGGCAACCCTCTCTATCATATTTGATCACGTGGTCACGTGATTGAAATTATAATGACTGAGGTCACATTGCATTGCCAGCTCCATTTGATTATAAATATTAAGATTAAACACATTTTCAAAGATTTCAAATGGATCAAAAGTATTGCAAATGTTCACGGGATGTTGGATGGTGTAATAGCATGCTATAAAAATGGCCGACGTTCGTATTACCACGATAGTCGATGAATATATACTTACGTCCATTGACATGGTTATCGTCTGGTATTGCGTTTCCGGAAGAAAAATGTTCACCCTGTCGCATATGTTCAAAATATGTTGGGAAAATCTATATTCTATTCAGTTTAAAGGAGTATGGTAATTAAATAAATACACTGGTCGAATACTGGGTACTGGTCGAATACTGGGGTCAATGCCCTACATGTATATAAGACATAAACAGGCTTAGTAAATTTGGCCCTTTATCTCTCCAAGCCCTGACATAATTAATGCATTCAGTGATACCATATGTAGTTTGTAATGATTTTTTTTTTAAAGTATAGAACTGCCAAGTTCTGCTGCCAATTAAGAATGACCATTTATGGCAGAAAATGATGTTTGGAAGTATAAAGAGTATGATAGCAATTCCTATCATCAGTAGATGATTGTGGAGTCCAATCCTTCCTATCATCAGTAGTTTGTATAACCACCCCAAACATGGATGATTGTGGGATCCGATTCTTCCTATCATCAGTAGTGTGTATAACCACCCCAAACATGGATGATTGTGGGATCCGATTCTTCCTATCATCAGTAGTGTGTATAACCACCCCAAACATGGATGATTGTGGGATCCGATTCTTCCTATCATCAGTAGTGTGTATAACCACCCCAAACATGGATGATTGTGGGATCCGATTCTTCCTATCATCAGTAGTGTGTATAACCACCCCAAACATGGATGATTGTGGGATCCGATTCTTCCTATCATCAGTAGTGTGTATAACCACCCCAAACATGGATGATTGTGGGATCCGATTCTTCCTATCATCAGTAGTGTGTATAACCACCCCAAACATGGATGATTGTGGGATCCGATTCTTCCTATCATCAGTAGTGTGTATAACCACCCCAAACATGGATGATTGTGGGATCCGATTCTTCCTATCATCAGTAGTTTGTATAACCACCCCAAACATGGATGATTGTGGGATCCGATTCTTCCTATCATCAGTAGTGTGTATAACCACCCCAAACATGGATGATTGTGGAGTCCAATCCTTCCTATCATCAGTAGTGTGTATAACCACCCCAAACATGGATGATTGTGGGATCCGATTCTTCCTATCATCAGTAGTTTGTATAACCACTCCAAACATGGATGATTGTAGGATCCGATTCTTCCTATCATCAGTAGTTTGTATAACCACTCCAAACATGGATAATTGTGGGATCCGATTCTTCCTATCATCAGTAGTGTGTATAACCACTCCAAACATGGATGATTGTGGGATCCGATTCTTCCTATCATCAGTAGTGTGTATAACCACTCCAAACATGGATGATTGTGGGATCCGATTCTTCCTATCATCAGTAGTTTGTATAACCACTCCAAACATGGATAATTGTGGGATCCGATTCTTCCTATCATCAGTAGTTTGTATAACCACCCCAAACATGGATAATTGTGGGATCCGATTCTTCCTATCATCAGTAGTGTGTATAACCACTCCAAACATGGATAATTGTGGGATCCGATTCTTCCTATCATCCCCTCAGTAAGTTGTCTGATTTGATCATATTGTAAACCTCTGCCATTTCCAATGCCACAGTCATCAAGTCTGCCTGTTTCTGGACAAATGGATTCTTAGCCTGAATATGATATACCCAAGATGTCATGGGAGTACAGTAATTGTGGGGTGCTAGAGGTACGAATATACTCCGTATCGTTAGGGTTTACCAACATGTACATGATGACTGTATAGAGTATAGTCGGTAGATGGGCCATGATGGACAATCCACCCAAACCAATCTGATTAAAATTAGTTCTACTGGTCTACCAGTAGATCTAACAGCTAGCATTGCGTGGACTCTCATGTCCAGGTGACATTTCATCTATAAATAACAATTTAAATATCGACCAATTACACTTCGCCTTTTATAGCGTTATTCGGGAGCATACAAATTCTAAAAATATCGGGCCAGACTATGTATGCAATAGGCTAACTTGTTGGTCTATTTCAACATTGAAAAAACAGGGGGGAAAGTGCAGTAATAAACTCTGGATTGTATACTAGTATAAACAGATTTTATGGCTATACCATCACAGGTTTTTTTTCCGTCTTAAAACTAATTTTATATAAAATTTTATATTGAAATTAGTTTCCGGTATACTTCGTAATTCACCCGAATCAACCGGCCTTGGTGGCGTCATGGCTAGGCCATCAATCTACAGGCTGGTAGGTACTGGGTTCGAATCCCAGTCGAGGCATGGGATTTTTAATCCAGATACCGACTCCAAACCCTGAGTGAGTGCTCAATGGGTATGTGTAAACCACTTGCACCGACCAGTGATCCATAACTGGTTCAACAAAGGCCATGGTTTGTGCTATCCTGCCTGTGGGAAGTGCAAATAAAAGATCCCTTGCTGCTAATCGGAAGAGTAGCCCATGTAGTGGCGACAACGGGTTTCCTTTCAAAATCTGTGTGGTCCTTAACCATATGTCTGACACCATATAACTGTAAAATAATGTGTTGAGTGCGTCGTTTAAATAAAACATTTCTTTCTTTCACCTGAATCATTTCGTATATCCTCGGCATAATCCCGAATGTTTTCAAATCACTGGCAAGTTAGGTTTTGAATGGTCGAATGAAAGGTCAACTGGACATGAGCTCCAACGGGGTGCTGTTAGATCCACAGGTAATAGTAATTAACCAGTGGAGCTATTTTAATTAGATTGCACCCAAACAGACTGTACTTTGAATATTACTGGCCATATAAGCTGTATTAAATGTTCCTGTAGATATCTATTTGTGACATAAAGCAAGAGTCTGCTCTTTGTCTGATCAGTGAATCTTTTGTCAGGACCTAAGATTATAATGATGTGCCAAACGCCATTGATAAATAAAGTAACTGATGATGGTCTGTGAGGAAAGGATGTTTGTTATTTGGTCTTGTATGTGTCCTATTTCTAGGCTATGAATCTAAAGTATCCAAGGATCAGAAGCAACCGTATTCGCCTCCAAGCAACAAGCGGGAGAAGAGCCCGCAGTCTGCTGCTAGTCCGAGGAGTCCGCGTGACAGAGACACGTTGACGCCCACGCCAAAGGTTCTAAAGGCCATCAAACTCAAGAATTCTTGTGGTCAGGATGTAAGGTTAGCTCTTTTGTCTGGCTTTTATTAGTAAAAACAAAGATATAAATATCACTTTACCAGCAGTGGCAGACTTGGCGGTGGCCACAGCATCAACTTGGTTTATTGTCATATCTATGAATGTTTATCCGATTGCGTGTTAAAAAAAACTTGAGTTCTTTTTAATGAAATGTTTTTTAAAGTTTAATTAAATTATTATTATTATATTTTAACATGAATTGAGGTGAACATTTGGATGCAACTATCGGCTACATTGAATAAGTTTATTTTACGTGAGACATTTAATTCCATGGAATTCTTAGTGCACTTTTACAGACAGAACATCACATACCACAGACTTTGATACATGAGTCATGAGGCACTGGTAGAGATAGGAAACCTAACGAATACCCTGAGAGTGATTGATCTGATGACTTAGTAATAATAATACACTTCATTATTTTCAGAAGGTAAACTCATTCAGCAAGGCAACCATTCTTAGTTACATACCTCTTTCTGCTACTCTTGATTTTCAAGTGATACTATTTTGCATTTAAGTAAGTCATTGTTGAGGAGCAATGGTTTGTAGGAGTGACCCCAACCCCCACATCCCCCTGCCTTGACGACACATCGAGTTAGTTTTTCTGTTTCTGACTGTTCTGTAACTGTATAAGTTGTAAATACTGTAATATTGCCTGACGTTTCCTGTAACTTTAAGGTTCCTTGCTGGTACTGAATAAGAATAGCATACTGGGCAGTAACATGTTTTCTTGTCATATTTTCTAGAACAAGTGACTCTGTTAACAATAATTAAACATCTAATAGTTGCTCATTAAACTTAAGCTCATATGTCGGGGAATTGTTTAGGAAACATTCCTTTCCATTATTTTTCTTGTTCACATTAGTATTATTTTATTACACATTAGTATTATTTTATTACACATGTTAGTATTATTTTTATTACACATGTTAGTATTATTTTATAAAACATGTTAGTATTATTTTTATTACACATATTAGTATTATTTTTATTACACATGTTAGTATTATTTTTATTACACATGTTAGTATTATTTATATTACAGAACCTTCAGCCGACTAGGTAACTTGGCAGGGGCTGAGCGACCAACCAACTCCAGCAAAGGATCAAAAGGGAGCCGAAATGAGGAGCGACGTTCCCAGTCGTCTAAGAAGTCGAGTAAATCTCATAAATCACACCCAAGTCCGTCGCGGCCCGAGTCAATACTTCGTTCTGTAGAGTCAGAGAGTAAGTTAGTTCACTGAGGTTTGAGGTTTACTTGAAGTCACTTCTTGTCAACATAAGCTGTTTTCTTCAAGAGCTATTTTAAATAAAGTTACTTACATAGCGTATTGATTTGTGTACATTCAGTGTGTTACTGCATGTGATGGATTTTAATATAATCGCTGATAATAGTTTGTATTATGCAACTGAATTAAAGTGAACCAGAATTTTGTTTGCATTGAGTATTTGTCAGTTATTAAAACCAAACCCAGTCCACTTTGTAAAAATACTTGGTTTAAAATCAGGAGGGTAATTAAAAATGACTGCTGGTGATCAAATGGAAAAAGAAAATCAAAACAAACGATTGTATAAAATTATATGTACTGGAAAAGTGCCATCCTGTATAAAGCAGCTGTAAGCATTTGGCCAATCTTGTGATTTAAAAAAAAAACCTTTAGGTGTCTTGAATTGTCTTTAATTAACATGTGTTTTTTTAACATTTGTCTTCCAGCGTCTATGACCAAACTGCATAAGGAATTATCAAAGAGGAAAGTTGATGCCGAGGCCCATGCGGCCGTGGAACATGCCAAGGTTAATGGAGTGTGCAGTGTACCCATTCGGATGGCGATGCTGTTTTCAGGTACAGCCGTGTTAAAGTCACTCGGTTCGCTGTCAGCGCACCAAACACTTTAACAGGCAGTTGACTACATCATTTTAATAGCTATTGCTAATTTTCCTAAATAATTTTAATAATTATTCCTTTGAAGAAAAGAAATGTTTTTTTGAGAAAAATTATTCAAGTTATGGTTTCTATGAGTTGGTAAACTTAAGAGAAATATTACGGTTTTTAAGATACTGGCCATGACCAGGCACTTGAAGGTGAACGGAATAAAGCCAATAACCTATGTCATTAACCTGTTGTTATTTTTATCCTGCAACTCAACAATCAACTTTATCTCAAGCTTTTGATAAGCTAAAGAAGTAAGCTGTTCGCACTATGACATAACATATTCATTATTCATTCACGTAATATGTTACATTTGTAACCTTCAAAAATAGTTTTTAGCTAAATAAATGTGAGTTTTTAATAATTGGGTTATTTACCACGATACCAAACATTATTTTGATCATAATTAATGATTAAGCAACATGCAATTGATCTGAATATCTAGTCATGGCAAACAAGTGGAGTCAGTCAACACGTCCCATGACATGTGATACCTTACTACTAGCATGGTACGTGGTATAACTTTGTTTTATCAGGTCATCATGTTCTGTCAATTCAAACAGTGGATGCAGAATAAACACATCGGACAGAACATGGTACAACACTTAGAATATCATTTTCTTACAGATTCTTGCTTGGAGTATACATTTTTTCATGTACCTCACCCTGTGCTAAAGCAAACCTTGCTGTGAAAAAATTGAAGGGAGTGATTAATTGCTCCCCTTATATCATGGAGAGCCATTTAAGGTATTGCCATACTGATGCCATATAAATTCACATTCTAAGAGGAGCTAGTTTCAGGGAGTGAGAGTGATAGCTCCACTTAAACGGCGAGTTCGATAAAAGTTGCAGTCTCATCTCATCTTAATAGAGAATATAGAGGACAATAAACGAGTTACCAGTTATCAAATTTATATCCCGAGTGAAATCATTTTCAGTTGTTAAGAGCTTTAGCGAGTGACAAATAAAAATTATTTCACGAGGGACATAAATTTGATAATAACTGGTGCCGAGTTTGTTATTCTCTTTTTTTTCTCTAAAATACTTTATTTTCAACACACATATGCACGTACACATATAGAAATGATATAAACCACTTTATGCACTGTTCTGAGTATTGCTATAACTTTGTAATTTAATCACGTTCATAGATGAATTGCATTAAAATGACATTTTGTTATAAATTTAACACCAAAAACAGAGCCGTAAACGCAAACTCTTTAAACTACATGACGTCATTGTGTATGTGTGCCAAATTGTGATGACGTCATGTTTAGTACAGACAAGGTCATTGGTTTGTAAGCGTCAAATCATCCAATAGTATTGTTCGTTAGACCAATGCATGATAATTTCTCAGTGAGAAATTTTTATTTTCCCCGTTATGAGTGCCTTCTAGGGTAATAAAACTAATTAATGACATAGGATATCGGCTTTATCCTGTGAAGGTAAGAATGGAAAATTTCTCATTCGGTCTGCAGACCATAAAAAGTAAGGGGAAAAGCTATTATTTCTGTTATTTCAGCTACGTTGTATGATGACCTAGAGGTCAAATGAGTTATTTTGTAATGTAGCTATGCGTTTGACGTCTGCTGGTATACATTTATGACTTTGCTTTAATCGGTCAGCATAATTGGCCAATAGAAATAGTGGTTGCAAGATAATGCAACATAAATTCCTAATAACATGTCACGGATAAAACAAATATCTGGAGGATCCATCTTAAATGGTTAAATAATAAAATTACTCTGATGCAAGCCTAATCATTCCTCAAGAAGGACAGCACAAACTCCCCCACCAAACCTCCCCCCCAAAAAACCAACAAACAAAACATGAATGATGTATTTGAAATGGTTAAATAACACATATATTGCTAAGACTGTAGCTCTAACAGCTGTGTGATGTTTCAGGTATGAGGTGTCTGACTGGCAGGCTGGACAAGCCTGTGGTGGGTATCGAGGATATGTTCGTCACCGTCAGCCTTGACGGGCCACTCATGTCCGACCAGCAGAAACAGGACCTGAACCCAATGATTATCAAACTGATCTCTGCCACAGGCCTTCCTCAGACGCCCATTTCGTACGAAGAACTGCGATTCAAGTAAGTTAACAAATGTTGTTTAGTGCTTAAACGAAAATGAGATACAATTTTCAAGGAAGGTAACAAATGCTGTTTTATGTTTTAAAAAAGTGGAATAAAATTGTATAATTAATTGGGTTATGAGAATTGATGAATAAATGCTGTTTAGTGTTTTACAAAAAGTGGGATAAAACTATAATAATTAATTAATTCAGTTAAGGAATATCAGAATTTTGTTTTAGGTTCTGGCAAGATGAGATAAAGTAAAGATTTAATGTACTAAACAGAGCAAGCTGTTTTAAGCACACCTGTTACGGGCACATGCTTCGACCTGCAGCAGTTGAGTTTTCCAAGATGGTTGAAGGAAAAAAACCCAAACAATGCAAGACATGGCAGTCATTACTAGTGCCCTGTGTAATAACGTCTGTTTTTCAGATGCCACCCGGTGTACTGCAAGTACACATTTCACCAACAGCCTGAGCATCTGACTAGTGGCAAGGAACATGACAGGAACATCTACTGGGACGACATCAATGTGGTGCTGCTGGGTGAGTAACCACAATGTTTTATACTTGGTCCAAGCCTAGATACGCCTTTACAGTCCTGTGGTACATGGGATCAGCCTAAGAAACAATGGGTTAAAATTCTGTAATTAATGTCAGAAACAATGTTGCCTTCTAAGCATTTCTGCACTTAATGGTTTGAGATGTTAAACTACCCAATAGTGCACGTGGAAGTACACACACAGACCTACACTGCCTGGATTCTACTCATGACTTCACTGAGTATAATTAAAAGTGCTAGTTAGCTGGCTAAAACTTTTAAAATCCCGATTCAGCCAGACCAGCACTGATCACCAAGGGCAGAACTTTACATTGCTAATTAATGTAAAAGAATAGCCTGTGCAGCAATAGTGGCTTTCCTTGGGTCATTTAGACCCACAGGATTTAAGCTCGATCCAAACTTTGTTAACACCTTTGGTCAGAAAATCGGTAGCTGGATTCAAGTCTTAATTAGCCAATCGGCCAAAGTGTTGGTGGATCTACAAAAGGCAGGCCATTATTAAATTAGGTTTTTGGCAAATTAATAATGAAACATATTTTCCAAATTCAATTTAATTCACATTTGAAAAAAGAGCTTAAATCCAGGACAAAGAGTAATATCTACCAGATATTTAACAACATAACAGCAAATAATAAGATTGCTGGGGTTAATGAAAAAAAATTTCACCATCCAACACTTGTCATACATCCAGTATTTGTCGTTTGTGACCTGTGTTTGATTGCGTCTAGGTACGATGGAACCCAGACAGTTGAAGGAATACCTAAACGGCCCAGCGATGGAGATAGAGGTACACGACAGGGACCGGAAGGAAGAGGAAGTGAGCCTGAAGCCGACACTGTTCGGGGACGATCTGGAGGATGAGAAGATCAGTAACGTTGGAACGGTCGCCAGTAAGTAGTAGGGGACATCGATTAGGGTGGTTGTTGGGAATACCCTTTGTTTAGTGTGTAGGGTTTGTTTTGTTTTTTTGGGATGGTGAGGATGAGAGTATAGAGTTGTGTTGCTTCGATGGGTTGGCAGCTCTGAATATGTATTTTTACTTTTCCTAACTGTATTTTAATTTAATCATTGTTTATAAAGTTAGATATTTTATGTTTCTTGAAATTTTAAACTACACTTGAATGTACCCTTAGAAATAATTGAGCAAAACAACTCCTGGATCAGGTTTTATAATTATTGTTACATTGTTAGACCAATATTTCTAAACTAGTGAACCATGAGATCTACACACCCACATTTTTATTTTATGCATATTTCAACTGGTAATAAAATTTTACTTTAGTTCTTAATATTACTATCTTTTTGTGCGTATTAAAAAGTATACTTTGGTAAGGATTGAGAAGAGTTGACCTAGAGAATATAGATGTAAAGTAGAGACACTTCAGGCTGGTATGTCACATAATTGTTTTATAATGTGTGTTTCAACACAGTACAAATAATATACATGTACGTATAATTTAGATTAGGTAATGTCTACAGAATATTTAGTTTTCAGTAAATGTAATTTCTTGTTTGCTTTTCATATTGGTAGGAGATGTCTACAGAATATTTAGTTTTCAGTAAATGTAATTTTTCGTTTCCTTTTCATACAGGTAGGAGGACTCTCTATAACCCTTTCGAAGGTCGCGACAAGCCGTGGGATCCGTACGGCGTGGCAAGACTTGACTTGTCAGAACTGCTGCTCGGCCACCACTTGCTGTACATGAAGGTGCCCATACACAACTGTCTGATCCCTGACGTGCTCGGGCAGGACGGCAAACACGACGGCAAACTGATCGGCATCTCGGGAGCTGTGGACGGGCCAGGTGCTTATCAGAGTTTAAAACAGAAGAACATATTTCTCTTTTTCTGTATTTTTTGCATGTAACAACTATATGTAATTTATTGTACACTAATCCATACATTTATACATAAATTGTTTAATAAACTATGTAATAAGTACATACAGGTAGACAAGAGTTCTGATATTGTTAATAATCTGACGTGTTTTTTTCTAAATGAATTATAACAGACTTCTTAGAATTTAACAAATTGATGACATTCCTATCTAGGCTGTGGAATCACTTTTGTTTAGGTTCGGAGTTGGGTGGAAATTGTATCTCAGTGATAGAGCATCCTTCTGAACATGGATTATTCATAATGGATCATTGTGATTTTTTCCCATTCCAACCAGTGCACCACAAATTGTATATCAGAAACCTTGTTATGAAATATTCTGTCTATGGGGAAGTGCAGATAAACATCTTGCTACTAAACCAAAGGAATAGCTTATTACCATAGAACCTTCTTGCTAAGATATTTGTGATTACTTTCTGTCATTTGGTTAAAGGCCATGGTTACTGTTATAAAAATATATTTTTATTTTATTTTATGAATTTCAGTTTTCATATCTCTACTGTAGGACCCTAAGACAATTCTGTCAGAAATATCTCATTTAGTGATGTCGGTATTATTTGATTATTATTAAAATCAGCGTAACTTGTCCTTTTAACTGAATTCTGAATTTTCATTTATTATAATATTATTATGAATTAATTATAGTACATTTGTTTCAAAATGTTTTTTTGTTTTTTTTAAATTTTCTCATATTAAAGATGTTTGTTCTTTTAGTTGATCGTCCTCTTTTAGCTGGTCACTACTTCAAAGCCAGCTCATCTCTAAAGGTCAAAGTTGAACTGTCGTTTCCTTTGACCAATCCTCAGCCTTTTGCAATCCAGCTGTATGCATTGACGAATCAGGTAGTGTAAATAGTTTATTGTACCTGAGTAAGAGCAGGCTTGAGATCAATGATAATTTATTACACATGAAATATCAGCTTTTGCGTTAGTCATATTTGTAGCAGATATAGAGGATATTATATGAGTGTCCATGACAGATGATGTTTACAACACGAGTGCCTAAATTATCATATTTCCCGAGCGATAGGGAGGGAAATGCGATAATTTAGGTACGAGTGTCGTAAACATCGTCTGTCATGGACACGAATGTAATATTCTGTTTATTACCGTAGAACTGTCTTGCTAAATGAACATTCCAACATTGTTTACAAACTAACGTTTCCTTAATGGCGGAGTAATGTTTGTTCATTAATGTCTTGAAAACCAAATCACAACCTGTTCTAAAGTTACGTGATATTTATACGCCCATAAGTAAAGAGTACACATGTATCAACAGCTGTAAATTGTAAAGCATGTGTATACTAAAAAGCAAACAAATACACAGTAATTGAAATAATTAGTTTTGAATTTGAATGACGTCAGTATTCCAATGACGTCACTTTGCATCTCCTTACAATAACTATAAATTGGGTACATGACGTTTCCGTTTTAAGAATGCTGGAAAAATTCCAATGCAAAATTGTTATTGATTTTTTTTTTTTTTTACATTATTAACGCACCTGAATGTGTTTGAAGAAAATCTTGTGATTAAAACATTGTACCTTTTACTAAATATGGCTTTCAAGTGAAATTACGGTAAGATATGCTACATTTATTATGTACGAAGCCAAAACAAGGGTGCGAAAAGTGACTTGTTGACCTTAGTATAGATTTCTAACAGTTGTGAACGTTATATTCATAATTAAGTGTTTGATGTTTCACAACTACATCGTAATATAATACAAGTTATCATAAATAATCAATTAATGTTTTATTAAATTAATTAAAAACATGTATTTGTCATTATGGCATGTGATCAGCTTAAACTCGAAATAAAAATGTATTAATGAAGAAAGTAGTATCTGTGGGATGTCGTGTCAGCCAATCAGAAAGAAATGTACTCTTACAACAGCCAATCGTTAAACGACAATGTCAGGAGGACATACGATTTAGTTATGACATAGGAGGGAAATCGTACAATAAATATGACCCTCGTTATGCTGTACCTCGTAGGTAATAATTGAAAATATATCTTGTTTGCTTTTTAATTTTTTTGGTGAGAAACGTGTAAAGCTCTGTTTCTGGACAGGAAACTGTTCTATAAAAGAGGGTTACATGTAAAGTTTTATGCTGTTGGTCGATTCCAACCACTCATATACTGGTAATAAACCTAATTTAAAAGCAAAATGGTCCTGCTTTAATTGGGAGCTAGGCAAGGTGGGGAATCTAGATCAGTCTGTAAACCATTTGCCTGCGGTGCTTGGGTCTTAAAATCTGAAACCAGTCAGTAGTCCGATTCTGTGAATTGGTTTTTCCTCATAGCAGCTAGTGACCAATGACTTGTATATCAAAGGCTATGGAATGTGCTGTCCTGTGCAGGAATTAATGTGGATATAAAAGATTCTTTGCTGTTAATGGAAAAGTGTAGCAGGTTTACTCTAAGACTGTGTTAGAGTTATTAAATGTTTGACATCCAATAGCTGATAAATCGGGGTGTTCTGGTGATGTCATTGAACAAAACAAGCTTTAAGTTTGCTTTAATTATTTCACTGTTATATCATTGCAGTGTCCATTTGGCCGAATAGTGTTTATATTTGATTATTTCACTGTTATATCATTGCAGTGTCCATTTGGCCGAATAGTGTTTATATTTGATTATTTCACTGTTATATCATTGCAGTGTCCATTTGGCCGAATAGTGTTTATATTTGATTACAAAAATGTGAAGCTGCTACACAAGCTACAGAAGATGATCACCGCAATCAACGCCCATTCTCTGGAGTTAGACGACATGCCGGATCATGTCATTGATGCAGCTCTCTCCACCTACAAACTATCTGAGTAAGTAAACATGACACAAGTAATTGGAGTGGTCTAGTGGATAAGCTGCTGGACAATCAAGCTGACGACAAATCCTGTCCAAGCTAGCTTACACTTTAATTCATCTTTCTCATCTATCACCCTCTGCCTACCATTCTCATTATTATAATATAAATAAAACATTCCAATTTCTCCTATGATTTCAATCTGTTTTGACCCTTTTTGTCAGTTTCCTCTGACTCTTGTCTTCTGAGCTGTCCACACCATCGCCTACCTTTCTCAACTTCCTCCATGGGTGCAGTCTCTGTGTACTTCCCTGCAACCACCTGGCATCCTCATCTTCTGTCGCTAATAAAGCTGGTCTAACTAATGACTACCAGTAGTAGGGAAGCATAGTAGCTGGTTACATGTTCCTCTTAGCAATGCCAGAAGTAACTACTGAACACTCTCCGAAGTGATCAGACTACGCCCACAGGTAAAAGCTAATGTTGAATGACAGATATGTGGCACGGATAGCTACAAGAAATGAGCACATGTCACGGTTGGAGAGACAAGGACTGGGATGTGAAGGTGAACTGTGAAAGAAGTTGTAAAATAGGAGGAGCTGCCAGATCGGGAAGAAATGAGATGGAAGTGAAAGGAGTAAAAGGAAAGGGGGCAGTGGGATAAAAAAAAAAGAGAAAGTATCCAATTGTATAAGGTCTCACTACACAGATGTCATCTGCCATTGAAACCCATGTTAAATTGCCCAACTTCAAATGAACATTGCCAATAGAACGGGTTCTCGTTGGCACTAATAACACACACCATTGCGAAACATACATTATATAAGCATTTATTTTCACTCCAAAATTGAGAACATTTCCGTCTCAGTTTTTTGCTATATGACCGCATCTGGCTGTAATACCGGTCTGAACAGGTGGTTCATTAACCGATTCACTCCGACTGTCTCTTACACTATACACTCATGTCCCAAAAGGTCAATGCACAATATTACAAAATAGCATGGGCAAAATACAGCCAGAAGGCTTACCATGAAACATACATATTGTTTTAATTTCCTAGAAGTGAATATGTGAATCATAACTTGTGTCACAATTAGGAACTATAGTGGACCGTGATGAATGAATTCTCACATGGAAGTGATCTGTGTAGTGAGACCTAGGTCCGGTTCCTGAAGGCCTGCCTTGCAGGTTGCATAGTACCAAAGAAGAGAGTACTGTGTCAAAGTTCGACGTGCACCGTCAAATATTTACGGAGTAAAAGCAGCTGTGGGTGTGATTGGTAGTAATATGTGACATTGATTATTTGTGCAAATACTATTATCCATTGACAATAAATAAATACACTTTTATTTGTTATACATTTGTTATGCAGTATATACCAGAGGTTGAAACTAATGCGGGGTACCCCCAAAAATGGAACTGCAATTTTCAGCAAAAATGACGGTTGCTATTAAAAACATAAATTAAATCTCTTAAATGATACGTGACCCCCCATTTTCTTGCAGCTAGATTAGATGTGAGGTGCCACACTTTCTATTGCCGTACTTCCTGGGTGTGTTGAAACGCTGCTTATATCAGTTTTATTAGTAAACGTTAACATTATCGGCAATAGGAATTGATTTGGTCTAATGGAACGTGCATTGTCCTACCCTGTGCCTTCCCTCCCACTCCATTCCCTTTACAATCCCTTCCCTTTCCTGTCTGTCCGTTCACTCATAATCTCAGAGCAGTCAACCCATCCCATCATATCTTGTGTGTCACAACCCAAGCTGTGGTTTACACCAAGAACTGTTCAACAATAAGAGATTAAATGCTTTCCCTTGATGAATTTAAAAACTGCTTAAATATTGCTGAATGAGGAAAACATAATCACATTGTATATTGCACTGTTTGTCATTTCACTAATTATTGTTTATAGTTTTAAAGATTATCTGTGGCCTATTAACCTGAGTATATAAGACTAATGAATGTATTATCACTCGATGATAAATGTGGTTGTCATGTCATTGTTTCAGTTGGGTAGGTTTAATTAGGCAATGGATTCTGCATAGATCTAGATGAATACAAAAAAGTTAAAGTTTTCTGTTAGTATATTGTTTGTTGCACATCTAACTACATTTCTAGAAAGCCAGATTGGTAATTTTGTTATTGTTGTGTAAATAATCTTAATATTTCCATTTTGTATGTTTGTAATGTATTAAATAGATCTCTTAAAAGTTTGATAACTTGTGCTTAACCATGTGTTCTGTGTTGTTGTTTTATTGCAGTAAGCAGATAAGCAGTCCGAGTCTGGATATTATCACAGGATTCCAAGTGATGGATGGAAGTATGCACATGTATGTCCTGGAGGGCTTGATTGACAAGGCTGTTCACCTTCTCTGGGAGGCACTGCCACAGCCAGAAAATGAAGGTATGGTTAATCTGACCTCGCAAAAAATATTTTTTCTCTGATAGCCATGAATTGGTATGATAATGTTTTTTTGTCAAACCAATACTGTGACAAGATATATGGGCTTCATGATTGATAGAGAACATGTTACCTAGCCTAGCCTGTAAGTGTTACATTTCAGAAACACATATTTAAACTTTTTTTTAATGTGTATTTTTTTCATAAACATATTAATTATATATAAGCATCCTGAACTATTTCCAGAGTAATAAAAATGTGTCATTATTGTCAACACTATTTGATGAATTTGCCCAGTGATAGAAGTAAGCTAACATTTTTCAACAGTCCACTGAACCAGCACATCTAGAAATATACTTGTTCACTAATATGTTTAGTTCAAATAAGTTGTCAGTTTTGTTCAAATGCATGGACAATGTTTTTCATTGATCAAAATGAAACAGCATTTCAAATATTTATAAATGCTTGTCCGCTGAATAAATATTGAAGTACATTTCGCTTGTCTGGACAGATTTTCTCTTGTCAGCACAAATGTACAAGTGCTTATTTTGAATAGCAACGTAAGAAAATCACATGTATTGTTGACTACCAGTAGTACATCTTGTCTCAGGATATTACTGTTCAGATATGTGGAAATATTTTAATTGTCTCCTAGTGATTAAGTACTAACTACTGTATGTTGTTTTTTTGCCATACAGATGTAAGGGTGCTTTTCAACTCGGACGTCAGCTTCAGCTCCAGGCTATATGGACCGCTGGATGTCGACTTGTGTCGTATCAAGCTGCACGAACCCCTGTCTATAATCACTGAACAGTCGCTCCTGTATGTCAGAGACATGGTTCCAAAACCCTGCTTCCAGGCTCTCGTCAAACTGAAGGAGGTAAAATTCACACAAGTTTTTAATATTTAAACGTAAAACAAAAGAAAACATCATTGTTGATAGTGTGGTACACAGCGAGGCATAGTGATAGGATTGGGTTTGCAATCCAATACCTACAGAACAAATTACACTGGAATAAACAAAATTATTACTTTCTATGATGTTGTAATGTGCCAGTGACTAAAATTATAAACTTTTAAGTTTAAAAATTTGGAATAAAAAATAAAAACTGGACAATTTATATATATATTTTTTAATATAAAATATTTGTGTCATAATTTATATCCTGTTATTACAGTATTTATATACATTTATCCTATAATTTACTCATGATATCCATGCCATAAACCCATGTGATAATTTTAGTGCATTAACCCGGTTAATAATGGTATGCAAATTTGCAAGGTCTCTAGGTAATGTGTTGCTGTGGATGGGTCATTTGCTTACAAGCCGATAAAACCTGTGTTTCTGAGCCATAATGTTTACAAAGATTTAGTTAAAATGCATAACGTCAAACTAATTTGTGCTAATCGTGATGACGTCATATTACCGATGGTGGCGACTTTAGTACTGTGATTTACTAAACATTTAATTAAAATGTTATTTTAGAAGTGTTATAGGATAAATAGAATTCGCTACTCGTGTTTTTTAATATGTAAAATATCAACCTCGTATAGTTAATCGGTATTTGTCTCAGCAGAGCCTCGACAAATACCGATTAACATACTTGGTTGATATTTTCCATATTAAAAAATACTCATGACGAATCCTCTGTATATTATTTTGGACTTTTGGTTAAAAGAATTTGTGTGTTTTATGTAAAATTGATTGAAAGGAATATTACTTTGACTTATAGTGTAACTCACGGTTTGTATATTTGTTTTTCATATTTAAAAAACACATTCAACTATGGTTATTTTTTAGTGTTAATGTTTTTTGCATTTGTCAATTTATTCAGCTGAGCACGATGAAGACCCTGAAGGATGCGGTCAGAAACGACGTTTTCCCTACAACTGAGATGATTATTTCTATGAGCAGAGAGTTTGGTGTGCCTCTCACAGTTAAGGACTTCGAAGGTAATATATATATTTTTTTCATTGAAATTGTAGTGCATACTGGAAAATAAGGAACAGGATATTTGTAAAATGACATCTCAGGGTGTTTAGTGTCCAACACAGTTATCTTGACACGAGAGAGAGAGAGAGAGAGAGAGAGAGAGAGAGAGAGAGAGAGAGAGAGAGAGAGAGAGAGAGAGAGAGAGAGAGAGAGAGAGAGAGAGAGAGAGAGAGAGAGAGAGAGACAGACAGACAGACAGACAGACAGACAGACAGACAGACAGAAACCTGCTGCTGCTGTCACACAGGCTCCACCTTGCTCAAAGAAGCAAGAGATCTTTTATATGCACTTCCCATAGACTGGACAATATATACCAAGGCCTTTGATGTCCTAGTATCGGGCAGTGGGCGGGACATACCCCAGTAATAATGCACTCGCCTGATGTGAGGTCAGTCTAGGATGAATTCCTGTCATTGGGCTATCTTTTGTTCCTGCCAGTACACTGCGACTGGTATATCAAAGGCTGTGGTATGTACTCTCCTGTCTGTGGGATGGTGCATATAAAAGATCCTTTGCTACTAATGGAAAAATGTAGCAGGTTTCATCTGAGACTATATATCAGAATTACCAAATGTTTGACATTCATTAGACGATGATTAATAAATCAATGTGCTATAATGGAGTTGTTATACAAAAATAAACTTTTTTGTATTTATTGGGCAATATGTTTGGGATGGGGCAAAAACTGAAGTCCATCTTTAAGAAAATGCCTACTGTAGCCAATGATGTGTTGTGCTTGTTTTTAACAGAGCTACAAGACATGAGTGACAAGCTGCCCGTACTGTCCTCCGAGAAGCTAGTGTCTCGTCCTCATACCAGTCGACAGTGGACCCCCATCGACAACTTCAACGAAGAGTTCCTCAAACGCATCGGCGAGCGGAAAAACACGTCACCAGCCAGCAATTTCATCAAGGACAATATTGTAAGTAGTAGTAGTAGTAGCACCGTCATAATTAAATTGGGCAATTTCATCAAGAACAATATTGTAAGTAGTAGTAGTAGTAGCACTGTCATAATTAAACTGGGAAAATTATGTTTTTCGTGTATTTGTTGTTCTTCATATTTGTAAAGAATATATAAGTAGGTAATATTTTCCCCTGTTATCAAGTCAAAATCATGATGTCATGATGATAATTGACAGCGAGGAATTTGTTTTTCAAAGACCCATAACATACAAAATTGATCAAATGTGGGTTCATATGCATAAAAATAATTCTAATGACTCGCCAAGCATAACAAAAATGATGGTAGTGATGCATTATTCTCCTCCCTTCCTCACGTCTTAAAACACCTATAAGGGACGGGATGTAGGCCAGTGGTAAAGTGCTCGTCTGATGCATGGTCGGTCTGGGATCGATCCTCATCGGCGGGCCCATTTAGCCATTTCTCACTCCAGCCACTGTACCACGACTGGTATATCAAAGACTGTGATATGTGCAATCCTGCCTGGGTGGTGCATATAAAAGATCCCTTGCAACCAATGGAAAAATGTAGCTGGTTTTGTCTCTAAGACTGTGTCAAAATGACACCATGTTTGACCTCCAATAGCTGATGATTAATAAATCAGTGTGCTTTAGTGGTGTCGTTAAACAAAACAAACTTTAACTTTTAACTTTTAAAACACCTATAAACACTGGTATTTAGTTTAGCTGTCATTGTACAAAAGGTGTTTTAAATGTTATCATTTGTGTTGTTTTATTAGAATGTAGTTTATTTTTTGTCATTTCAGGATGATGTCCATGTACACAGCATCAAGAACCGACAGGACCGCGAGAAGACAAAACCAGTGATGGTACAAGTGGACGCAAACCCTGCTCACAATTACAGCACGCAGAGACTCAATACTGGCGTGTTGGCTGCGGAGAAAATCAGGCTGATGTTGGCTCAGGTACATACAGCTCTCAATCGTTATCACATGCACTCGTTATGGCACGCAAAAAACAACTATAGTCCATCCTACAGGGAACACCTTTTCTCATACTATGGAATTTACTACACGTTATTTATTGTACAGACGATTGATTTTTAAATTGCACACAAAAATAGTAAAAGTATTTCCAAAACACTTTTGCTTCTTTTTTTTTTTTTACATCAGACCAAGCTGAAATTATTTACCAAAAACATTTTTGTAGGAGGATGTGACGTTTAACCATTAAATTATAGAGGAGGATGATTACTGTGATAAATGTCTGTGAACCATGTTGCATACACTCCAGGCCATAGGATTTAAAATTTCATGGGAAACACTTTTCGGTTCCATGCCTTGTGATCATGGGAACCCATCGAAAACTATTTGAAATTTTTTTTTTATATATATCTTAGGCCAAACAAAATAAATTCTGGTCTCTAAGCAGCGCATGCATCAATTTTGACCCTTGCGCGTCAATTTTTTGTTTTAATTTCCCATGGTATGACGTTAATTTTTGCTAGGAGTTTCTTGCTATGAGGTAAACGTGCATTTGGAGCCAAAATGCCACCGCACATGAACTAAGATGTGCATTCTGATTTCAATTTGAATATGGCACTTATTTCGGTATCAAATATACCCACCTTTACTGTGTAATCCATGCTTTTAAAAAAAAAAAAATTGAAAAAAAAAAAAAAACACCCTGCACTGCATAGATATAATAATCATGGGAAACGAAATTTCGGTTCCGTGATTTTACTGATACACTGCTGACGGTACTGAACACGACTGTTTCCTTGAAATCCGAGGGCCTACGCTCGCAACACCACCACTGTATGTCACTGATTTCTTTGACACCACAAGCCTCGGTGGCATCGTGGTTAGGCCATCGGTCTACAGGCTGGTAGGTACTGGGTTCGGATCCCAGTCAAGGCATGGGATTTTTAATCCAGATACCGACTCCAAACCCTGAGTGAGTGCTCCGCAAGGCTCAATGGGTAGGTGTAAACCACTTGCACCGACCAGTGGTCCATAACTGGTTCAACAAAGGCCATGGTTTGTGCTATCCTGCTTGTGGAAAGCACAAATAAAAGATCCCTTGCTGACTGTTGTAAAAGAGCACCATTTGTGGCGACAGCGGGTTTCCTCTAAAAAAACCTGTCAGAATGACCATATGTTTGACGTCCAATAGCCGATGATAAAATAAAAAATCAATGTGCTCTAGTGGCGTCATTAAATAAAACAAACTTTACTTTTTTTTCTTTGACACCAAGAAGAGACCATGAAAACATAATATTCTTTCTGTCTTCTATGTTCTACTGATAGTTGGTCGTTTTATTATTTTAGAATCCCGACACTCGCTACACCTACTCACAGGCCTACAACAACATGACTGTGATTCCCGTGGACCCGGAGGAGTTCAGGAAAGAAGAGCTTGAGAATATGAGGAGCCGGTGGCGAACCGACAGCGGCTTCATCTACCCCGGCAAGAAGACGATGATCCAGAGCAATGTCCACCCGGACAAGCCCGATGACGCCAGGCTGGAAGAGCTCACTTACGTATGTAATTCATGTTCTGTCCACACACCATGCTGAATGTGAAAATGTTTTGAGAACTTTCTAAATGGCAAAGGTTGGGAAATTCTTGATTAGAGTGTGTTTACAATTAGTGTGTCTAGAATCAGTGTGGGATTCCATTATGTTACTCTCTAATGTATATGTTACTGGCAATGTGTAAAATCAGGCAGTCCGTAGAATGCCTGAATATTTCAGGCAATCTGTAAATTAACTGATTCACTCAGGCAATCTGTAGATTGCTTAAATATTTCAATATTAAACTTTACAAGGTAATTTATACACATTGCCTGAAATGAAAGATCCTTCATTCATTGACAGCAATTGTTGTAAAGGTAAACACGACTAGTGACAAGATGCAATATTATTTAATTATGTAATTTATTTTAAAGAAAAATCTCCACAAAGACATTCTCCATAAACAAAACACTAACGAAAAGCTTGACATCGAAGTAATTAACTTTAAAAAAAATACTTTTAATCCTTTTTTTCCGCTACGGATTTGAAATAAAGACATTAAAACAAGTAAAAAAACTAAACCAAACACATAATTGATAATTAATCACATCCATAGATGCACATCATTAATACAATTTTCCAGTGGATTAGAAGCCAGTTCACAGTAACTTTTAATTTTAACCAGTCTTAATATGCAATTTGAATATTTTTGCTATGGATTTGAGATAAAGACATTAAAACAAGTAAAACAACCTAAACTAAACAAACACATAATTGATAATTAATCACATACAGAGATGCACTTCATTAATACATTTACAAATCCGTACTTCTACACATACATATATTTGTTTGTTTAGACAGGTCAGATTGGAGTGGCATCTGCTGTTGCACTTTACAGCTGCCTTGTAGCACTTGCAGTGGTTTGACGAGCATCGTTTGCCACTAAATTAGTGTAAGCGATGGGTGCAATACACAGCTAGAATTTCTCAGTTAGTAAAAAGCATGTCACAGTCATTCTTCAGCCTATACTGATAATTTTCAAGGGTGGAACCATTGAATACAGCATGTTGCTTAGCAATGGTTGCTAGAAAACATATTTACCCTAGCAACAAGCTTTGTAAGCCTATCTACTCCATTCGGAAAGGTTGGTGCTATGTTTCAGAACATCAGAACTATCAGTAGACATGTTTTAAAACAATTAGTGTCACCAGAAAACAAAATAACAGTTGTTTTGTTGCTAGGCAACAGAAAAATCATACCAACTGTCTATTTGTATATTTATTATCTATTCATAAAAGATGCTTCAACTTCATATTGCCTAATATCCTACAGAAGATAAATGTTTTGGGTAAATAATCTATACACGTTGTCATAATTGTTATCAAAAAGTAACAAAACATTAAATATTTAGTTGCTTAGCAACCTATTTACCATAGCAACTGGCTATGTACACATAGTAGACTACCTGTGAACATGGGATTCACTTAAGTCAAACAGTATTTTTATCAATAGAAGACCTAATTCCTGGAAACAATGAAAGCAAGGGTATTATACACCATACCTCAAATAAAAACATTGTTGCTAGGCAACACATTCATGGTAGCAACCAGCTGTTCTCAATTATGTTATCACCTTGAACCATCTTCAGACCAGACCTTTGCCATAGCTTTAGGCATTGTCACAATCTCCCCTGCATGTGCAGTAAACTGCATTCTAAGTGCGCTTGTACACATTTGTACCTTCTACACCTGCTCTTACATGCACACTTCAGCAGCTCTGGGCAGGATGCTCTGACTTCTGGCAAATTTGTCCACATGGGCCTCCACTGTTCTGAACAGGGGAGGGTAACTGGCGATTTGGCATTGTAGTATGCCCCCAGTAGTGTCGCAGCCTGTGAAAGTGTGAAACACTGAGAGTGCCAAGGATTTTTGTGGGCCAAGTGATGCACATATCTCATGAGCCGGGATGTAGTGAAAGTCCTTGACAGTACCGAATGCAATCCAGAGTTCTATCCTTCCTAGTTGCTGCACAGCCGATACCACTAATACAACTACATCGGTATCTACTGTTCAAGGAACAAGGATCTTGTGAAAGCCCTGCATGATGGCATCAGCAACATGTCCCATGATTCTGGAATCTGCTTCCTCATGATTGCAGGGAGCTAAGTTGGTCGTGTCTCGTGCAGGTACACAGAGTACAGTATCACCATCGATAACAACAAGAGGCTGCTCTGCAAATCACCTTTCTTTGCCCCTTCAGGTAGTACTAAACCAAATAACTTCCGGCTGGGTCAAAGTTCGAGGTGCACCGAACTTTTGATAGAGAAGTGAACACCACAAGTCCTGTGATTGGTTATAAATGTGAGTGTGTTGGTTGTAAAAAATAATAGTTTCATCTGGGTAAAAAAAAATGTGCAATTTTATTTCATCTAGTACCAATATGTCAAGTAGCCTTGTGCTTGAAACATGTATGGGGTACCTGTAAAAAAAAGTACTCGAATTTTGTGCGAAACTAGGGTAGTCATAGACGCTACCCATTATCTCAGAAACGAGCAGCTTGACCCCCATTTTTTTCTGATTCACTTTAAGTGTAAGGGGTGGTAGTATTTATATCCGTGGCGTTTATGTCGGTTGATACGTTGCAGGTAGGAGTTTTAGCCACATATGTTACTATTGTCGTCTATGGGATTTGATTTGGTAGTATACACCCTTCAAAGGTGTTATTGAATGTGTGAAACCACGGTTGTTGTCATCACTCGTGGTACTCTCAGTGACAACAATCTGGAAAAAGGACAAGCTTGTACAGTGAAATGAACCTTTGGAGGTAGCTGAGCTTGGATTATGGTCTATATTGTCTGTGGCCGCGGTGATAAACTGACACTTTTGGATCTGGGGAGGACAGACTGTGCCAATCTGGTGATAATACTCACAGACATTATTGCCCAGTGATGTGATTATATCCATGATACGATCATATGAGGCTGACACACCAAGGACAAAAAGGCTATCAACCAACTTCCGTTCCCTGGTTAATGCATGGGTCTTAAGTCCCACGTAGACCGGTAGTGGCATCTCCCGATCTTTGCTGTGATAGACATGTTGTACGTTTCCATAATACCGGCACCTCTTGATGCAGTTGAACATGAGCAGCTGAGCAATGGTGAGCACTGGTTGACTGATGCTTATGTTGCATGTTTGATCCTTGATATTTGACCCATTGATGAGCATGCTGACTAATGACAGAAGTGACTGAGGCACAGATTCCACTTGACTGGTCTGGTCAAAAGACCCTGAGAATGTCACCTTATGTGTAAAAATGTCATGTCGGATCGTGTTGGCAATTTGAGTCATCATGACACTTTGTTCATCTCAATCACTCTGATATTCTTGTCGCAGGACAGTGCCTGTATCATTCTCGTAGGCCATGAACACCTCATTCCCTTCCTTGTAGGCTTTCATACCAGGTAGATGCATGAGAATTCAGTCTTTAAGGTACTTACTATTTACTTGTGAGTTAACAGCCACACCAAGCTGATCCAGCCTCTCGGTGTATAGCTTGCTAAGATCAGCAAGTCTGAACACCTTAATGTCCTCATCTTGTCTCTTGTCCTCTATGTAGGATATCAGCTCTGCTAATGCGATGCCTTTGCATGTTTGGTCACTTGAGGTACCTGGCTCCTGTGGGACCATTACACGTGCTCTGGTTTACAAATTGGTTGGGCATCTTGCATGATACTTTGCCTCAAGGGCTACAAGGTCAGCTCCTGCATTTAATGTTGGTAGAAGATCCTGGTCTTGGAGCTCATGTGCACACTTCCGCACAGGGAAATCTACTTGAAATGTGGAGATGTCAGGAAGTTTCTCCTTTGTTTCTGGTTTGGAACAAAAGAAGCACACTGGGCTTTTGCTGTTGACAAGTATGTAGGTATCTGGGACCTAATTCACTAAACTCTCGCAACTTTGCGATATCGCAGTGCAATGCTAAAAGACTTACAAAGAGGATGCTTTGTTGTCTAGCAGAGCCTAAGAGACCTTTGTGAATTAGGCCCCTGCTTCTCCAGTACTGCTTCTTGTGAAAATCCATTTTGAGGTTGTTGCTTCTTCATTAGATTTGTGCTTCCGCTCCTTGGCACGTTGCAGGTTACTTGTACCAAACTTCAAGTAACAGGATTTATGCCACTTTGCATTCTGTTCCTTAATTAATGTGGACTCCACACCATTTCCATGGTCCAATCTTGTGACATCTATTTGTACTGGTATGCAGTGGAGTTCATTAAATTGAAGGATGTTCTCAGCTATGGTTTTATAACCTGCAGCAGTGGGACGTATCAAATGTTCTTTGCTGTCTAGCTGACAGAGGACGCATTTAGACCAGTCCGTTGTCTGGGTAGGGGTAGGTGAGGGGCTTGCCATTTTTTTAGCATGCACGGGTAGGTTAGTTGGCCATCCCCACATCTTCCACTACTAATTAGAAGCTACACATAGCAGACCCTGCAAAGAAAAGAAACAAAATTCATGGATAATGATTGAATAAATAATCAATAGGAGCATGCATTTACTCTTTATTATTATTGATCCCTACAACTAGGTGAAAAATAAGCGACAGGTAAAAAATGCTCAGATTTTTTTTTTGTAAATAAATAAATTAAAAAAATTGTTCAGATGGTGATACAAGCACTTAAATGTGTTGCCTAGCAAAGTTTGTTAAGCCTTGTGCAGTGAACAATTGCTCCAGATTGATGTTAGTATGAAGAATAAAGTTTTAGATATTAAATGCATTATATATACTGGTTGCTAAGGAAAATATGTTGCCTAGTGACCGTTGCTATATTATGTACAGTTCACATTGGCTCGACCTCTGTAAATGTTTAGAATGTTGTGTTGGACACTTGTGCAAAGTTTCATGCTTTTATCCCTCACCTGGACTAAAAGCACAATTGCATTTTGCATAACCCTGACCTCCACCCAATGACTCGTCTTTCACTACTTAAAGTATATAACTTTTGGTTACATAGATCGAACTGGTTCCTGCTGTATCGTCCTTTAAGTAATCCTGCGTGAACTGCAATGCGGTACAAGTCATTTTCATCTCGATCGACAAATCACACCCATGATGTTACAAGGATCCCCTTTACCACGGTCTACCAAAGGGATAGGAATGGTCACGTTGTCTCCTGGATTACCAGCAACATGCTCCAGATGGCTTCGTTTGACCATGCGTTCTGCTTGCGCCATCTGACCACCAGCTGATCCCTTACGTTGAATATAGATGTTCTCTTGCTGCACTCAGAGTTGAGCTGGTTGTTCTAGATGTAAAGTAAACCGAGAGGAAAATCTTGTCATCCATTAACAAAAACCTGTTATATTCACATATTATTAATAGTATTACTTGTTACATAGTTGTGAACCTTTTTTGATCTGTATGAAAAAGAAATAATATGCAGAAAGTAGGGAGTAAATTTTAAAGTGGTTCCTTTGAAAGTAATACTATACGGTGATAACATACATAGTGTGCCATATAGTGCTGAACATGCAGTGCTAACATACCTGACAAGGATTCGGGAACATCATTGACTGTGGTCTGCTCAGTTCCACCCGATTCTGCAGCATCCATGTTTGACGACCTATCCGTTGTAGCATATGCCGCAATGAGATCCTCTTCAGACACCATGCATTCCAGAATGTCAGTTGGTAAGGCAGAGGTACGCAATCCAATTCGTGCATCAGTACCGAATAAAGCCTTGTATGGTGTCTGCTTGATGCCTGAATAACTATATTTTTCTGGAATTGAACAAATCGCAGTTCCATAGTTTGTTGAGTTGTTATCACCTAGCAATGCAATCAACATATCTTTCACATCACAGTTCAGCCATTCAACGGATCCTTGACTCTGAGGGTGCCGAGGCTTGCTGTGAACTCGCTGCCATTATCACTCTGTAGAATTTGAGGGGCACCGAGGAGCAGAAATATGTCCATCAACTGAAAGGCTACTTCCTTTGCACATTTAAATGTCAGTGGGCACAGGATACAGTATTTTGTCAAATGGTCTTGATAGACCATATGGTCCACTTGTGTGGTGCCTTTGTCACGGATTGCATATGAATTTTTCTTTCAAATAAATTACATGATTACATAATATTGCATCTTGTCACTAATTGTGTTTACCTTTACAACAATTGTTGTCAATGAATGAAGGATCTTTCATTTCCGGCAATGTGTCGAGAGATTACCTTGAAAAGTCAGGCAATGTGTAGATTGCCTGAAATATTTAGGCAATCTACAGATTGCCTGAGTGAATCAAGCAATTTACAGATAGCCTGAAATATTCAGGCATTCTACAGATTGCCTGATTTTACACATTGCTTGTAACATATATAACACAGTGTTCTCGCTGTTCCATTTAAGTGGGGCGGGCTCCCATTATTGCATGTTGCCGCCCTCCATTCATGTTCTGCTGCCCTCCTTTATTTTGCTGTGCCCCACTTTTATTTTCCCGCACCCTACTATATTTTACAGCACCTGTCTCCGCTATTTCCAAATGCACACTTTTTTCCACACCAAAAAAACCCTTGATTGGTCTGAACGTCAGAATCAAGCCGTGGCACGTACGAAAACGCAACCGACGAAAAACTTCAGTAGCTTATGACGGTTATTATAATTTAACAGTATGTTTTAACAGCCTCTATTTTGTCCCATACCTGTATCCATTTGTATGTCTGATACACACAATAAAAGTTATGTTTTATTTGAGAAATGAAAATATAATGTTATTTATCGATTCGGCAATCTCCGACTGAAAACCCCCCACTAATTTAGTGACAAATCATGTGATCAAAACGGTCATTCTGTCTTTTGTGTCCACTAATTATCATCTGATATTTTGTCCTCAATTGCAGATTTAATTGGTTGTAACTGATGATTTTTACTTTCTGTCATTTGTTTATTCGACAATTCTTTATAAAATATTAAAAACTTTTCGTTTTGGGAGAGATATCACTGCTATTAAAACAACGGAAGTAATTAGTAAAATCATTTATCTTAGGTGCCAAATAATATATACACTGCCTTTACAAAAACAAAACTTTTATCAGCAAGCGATATCAAAGCGATCGATTCATTTGATGAAGAAAGAAATAAAATGAACGGAAATTTTTTATCCCACATCAGGGGGTGACTTTTCAATTTCAATCTTTGTTTTTCATATATATCTTGAAATCTTTATTAAACTAATAATACTAAAACTTTGATCGGTTCAGCAAAACGAATGCCTGTGAATGTCGGACCAACAACATCTCCAGTTCAACTAACTGTAGACCTACAGATGAGTCTGCTTGTATTTCGGACAACGTTTTTGTACCAAATACTGAGGGGCAAAGTAAGGAGTATGTCTTTTCACAAAGTTCACAAAACACACAATAATATATGGTAACCAAATTCCTCTTTTTTGGGGGGCTTTTCAGTTTGTTGGTGTTTTTTTTTTGTTTTTTTTTTAAGGTTAGGGTGTCACGCTGCCACCCTCCTTTAATTTTTACCCAGCGAGAACACTGTAACATGAGAATAAAACAAGTATTTTAAAACACACATTAAAGCATTAAAGACTATACTGACATAATTATAATTATAATAGAGGCAATGTTTTAGAGGTTTTTTTTTTTTTTTTTTTTTTTTTTACTACAAGATATCTTTTACTTTGGTTTTAAATGTGATCACTTACTAACTGTTTTAACAGAAGGACAGTTTTGAAAATCTCTAAACATCTGGTCAAATAAATAAAGATCAGCCTTAATTTCATCAATATGCAGATCTCATGAGCTAATAATTTCAACATAATCATATCTGAGTAAAGATTAAACTAGAGGTGATGGTCCTCATATTAATTCCAAATTAAGTTGTGAACAATAGTTCATTCTGTTAGGTTGGAATTTCAACTGTTCTGTTGCTGCATGCTTGTAGTCTTTTCTTTTTGAAACTGTTTAATTAATTCTTTGGTTTTGTGTATACATGTATGTGTTTTTGTGTATATGTGTTTTTGTGTGTGTGTGTGTTTTTAAAATCATAATATTCCTCGCTTTAACATTTTAACACTTTAAGGTTCCATAACTTTTTTCTTTTTTTTAATTATTGTTTTAAATCATGCTTTTATATGTTGATGCATTGCATCATAACCAACCAGAAATGATGGAGTTGTTCAGAAAGTATAAAAGCAGATGATTTAATTATAAGTGTGACAGCTGAGATTTGAGATAAACTGTCCAGTCAGAATGGCCACATCTTGATTAACCTTCTGACTACTCGGTTAATTGTTGACAAAAACCACGCTGAGGAGGTACACATTTTAAACTTTTACCCACATGTTTTCATTTACAATTTTTATAAATGCACAAAATAATGTTCATAATATATTATGTGAATCAGGTATCATTTTCATGGGTTTTTAAAAAAATTATATTTTAGATCAGTTAATGTTGACAAAAATTAGGCAAAAAATTATAAACTAGCATTTACATTTGTGGCCAGATGTCCAGTACTTATAGCCATTATTCCCAATTACTGTGTTTTTCGGACCACAATTCTTTTGGGGAAATTACCTGTCACAATCAGCTATCAATTCCTGAAAATGACTGACATTCTGCTGTTGTCAAACGAAAATACTTGCTGAAAACCCTTTTTCAACTCAATGCCCAGGTATTTCTCAAGCAAAAACAAAAAAGTACAGCTGTCATTATCATGGTTAGTCTCTGTCAATGTTCTGTTATTATTTTTGGTCAGTGCCATGTGCAAAACGTCAGGGAAATATGAATGAATGCATGTACTGTACGTATGCAGTATACAGTATGTCGGTTTGCATGATATAGGGCGAGATATCTCGCCTGCGGTAGTCAGAAGGTTAAAGAAGAATGATTTGCGTGTTTAGACTGTAGATGTTTAATTTTATATTGATTAGCAGTATTTTTTATCTTTTGAGACTTTCAGGCGATTTACCCATTTTTGGCCTTTGAACTTAGGAGATAAAAAAAATTCCATACTTTTTTTTTCAATGACTCAAGATATTGAGCTAAAATTCTGTTTACAGTTTTATCATGTACTGTTACAGATCAAGTGTAACTTTCATGGTTATTTATCCAATTTTCACTGTTACGGCCCTTGAATTTAGGAGTTTACGAAAATGTGTTGGTCCCGGGAAGGGACATGTATTGCTTTAGCAGTACTCTCAGAATGTTTGTCAACTAATGGTTTAAGAATAAAACAATTCTATTTTCATAATTAGTATTGTCAGGTAAAATAGATTCTTCATCTTTTCCAGAAAACGTATCTTCCCCCACTTTATACGGGGTGATAAGTCCAAGGACTTGTCTGGTCCTTTTAGGTCCATGAAGATGACCTTTGAAGGGATATGATGATTTGAATTTTTATTGTCTGCTGGACAGTATTCCTGCAAGGTTTACAAGCTGATCCCACTGCTGCCACCACATGGTTATCAAGCAAATCCCACAGCTGCCACCATATCTGTTGTGTATGAGCAGACCTTCGTTTACCAGTGTGGTCACGTTGCAGTTGTCTTGGGGCACATTCTTTGGAACCTGTATCGTCATTTGTCTTGTGTTGTTTTGTCGTGTTTTCATGTCTTACTATAGCAAAGTTTTGTTGTTAATCTCTGTTATCCTTGAAAATTATGAATACTAAAACTCATTAAAATACTCAATAAATTTATGTTATGTATTGTATTAACTGTTTGTTCCTTATGTTTTTGTGCTACGTTAATTCAACACATGCAACATGCTAAGGTGAAGCTTCTTTATAAATGGTTGGATTGTATCATTAATCTAATACATGATGTTACTGATTTCAGTTGCAGCCTTAAGTGCATGTTGTTGAGAGTACTAACATTTTAGCTTTCACTTTCCTTCAAAGCACACAGACTACATAACAAATAGAATGTAAATCATAATGTGTAATCCAGCCTTAGTAATACTAATCATAGGATCTGACAACAAAAAGGATGTTCATTAAACTTTTAATTTGTTTGTTATTCCACTTAATGAATGATTTCTTTAATCTTTCAGTCATGAAGTTATTACCGTGACAGATTATTTAACTGAATATTACTATATGGTATCTTATATGTATTTAATAGTGTTACACATTCCTAAATGTTTTTATTCATATTCATATTAAAATAATGTATATTTTTTATTATAAGTTATTGTCAGGTGTGTATGATAATATAAGTTACTATCAGCCAGACGTTTTTCGCTAACATTTGCGAACTATTTTGATTGGTTCCAGAAGTGGTCATTCGGTTACTGTGTAGCACAAAAATCAGTTTAGCGAGTGTTAGCGACAAGCGGTTGACTGAACTTACCCCAAGTTTCTAAATTTGTGTATGTATTGAAAAATGAATTTTAAAATTTTTAGCCATGGAAAGAGAATATCCTGCATGTGAACATCTTACAGTCTCCACTGAAGCGTGAACGATTCCCATGGGACTATCGCCACCATGACATAGAGCTCTACCGTCGACCTCTACCTGACTTTGGTGTTACCCAGCCCATGACCATTCACCTAGCCGGAGAGAAACTCCGACAGGAGAAACTGCAGGAGAAACTGCAGGACTTGAAAACGTGGCAGTCGAAGATCGTCGTGGACGACACGGCACATCACGTTCACAGGGTTCTCCCCGAGACGGAAATGAGAGACCGGGGGTTCTACTCCAGCAACCAGATCGACCGGCTCCAGGGACTGCTCAAGGATCCGCCCATCAAGCACACACTCTGCAAGCCGGGTCTCGTGTTGAGGAAAATCCCACCACTGAATGTCGTGCTCAACCCGAAGGTGGACACCGACGCCCGGGCTGAGGGTCTGCCACTGTTTTCGGCTGTCAGGGGGGAGGAGGTGGAGAAGACAAGAGGGTTCAAGCCCGGTCCATTCATCACCAGGAGTTGGCTGATGGAAAACAACAAGATCCCAGCGGTGGATTACGAGCATGGCAAGTTAATTAAACTGAAAGGCAAAGATTTCAAGTGAGTATTTAAAGCATTCTTGTGGTGGGTTTTTTTTTATCGGTACTGCAAGATTGCAGTTTAAAGCTGGTAAGTGTTGGGTTCATAGCATATATCAGCCCAGACTGATTGCCCAGATCAATGATGAAGATGTAATGCCAGTGCCCGATTCTCATGATGAAGATGTAATGCCAGTGCCCGATTCTCATGATGAAGATGTAATGCCAGTGCCCGATTCTCATGATGAAGATGTAATGCCAGTACCAGATTCTCATAATGAAGATGTAATGCCAGTGCCCGATTCTCATGATGAAGATGTAATGCCAGTGCCCGATTCTCATGATGAAGATGTAATGCCAGTGCCCGATTCTCATGATGAAGATGTAATGCCAGTACCAGATTCTCATAATGAAGATGTAATGCCAGTGCCCGATTCTCATGATGAAGATGTAATGCCAGTGCCCGATTCTCATGATGAAGATGTAATGCCAGTGCCCGATTCTCATGATGAAGATGTAATGCCAGTACCAGATTCTCATAATGAAGATGTAATGCCAGTGCCCGATTTTCATGATGAAGATGTAATGCCAGTGCCCGATTCTCATGATGAAGATGTAATGCCAGTGCCCGATTCTCATAATGAAGATGTAATGCCAGTGCCCGATTCTCATGATGAAGATGTAATGCCAGTGCCCGATTCTCATGATGAAGATGTAATGCCAGTACCAGATTCTCATTCATTTAACACTAACATCTGGGCCCGTGTGTATAAAACGTTTAAGAGTCTAGACGCAATCTCAAATGACCTCACATGCATTCAGTTTGTATAGTGTTGTCATGACGATAAAGAAAGAAAGAAATGTTTTATTTAACGACACACTCAACACATTTTATTTACGGTTATATGGCATCAGACATATGGTTAAGGACCACACAGATTTTGAGAGGAAACCCGCTGTCGCCACTACATGGACTACTCTTCCAATTAGCAGCAAGGGATCTTTTTTTTGCGCTTCCCACAGGCAGGATAGCACAAACCATGGCCTTTGTTGAACCAGTTATGGATCACTGGTCGGTGCAAGTGGTTTACACCTACCCATTGAGCCTTGCGGAGCACTCACTCAGGATTTGGAGTCTGTATCTGGATTAAAAATCCCATTCCTCGATTGGGATCCGAACCCAGTACCTACCGGCTTGCAGACCGATGGCCTACCACGACGCCACCGAGGCCGATGAGGCTCTATTAAAGTCTTTGGGGTGGTATTTAGCTCAGTTGTTTGAGCCCTTGCTTGAGGTGCTTGCGTCGCAGGATCAAACCACCTCAGTGGTTCTGTTCAACTGATTGGGTTTTTTCTCATTCCAACCAGTGCACCACAACTGGTCAAAGGCCGTGGTTTGTGCTTTCCTGTCTGTCGGAAAGTGCATATAAAAGATCCCTTGCTGCATTAAGAAAATGTTACGAGTCAGAATTACCAAATGTTTGACATCCAATAGCCGATGATTAATATATCAATGTGCTCTAGTGGTGTCGTTAAACAAAACAAACATTACTATTAAAGTCTTTGAGTTGAGACTCTAAATGTTTTATAAGCACCAGGCTAGATGCTGCCCAGGACAGACATTTGATCAATTGTTCTATTATTAGTTTACATCACTAGATGGTAAGAGAATGTTAATATCAATTTTTAAATCCGTGCCAACAGAGATTGATGAAATCTGTTGAAAACCCATTCAAAATAGTTTTGTGTGAAGGTCGGAGTCATTGTTTAAATTCATCAGAGATGATTAAAGTTTTATTACAAATGAAATGTTCTGTTTGCTGTCTGTAAATAGAGGTGTGTGTTTGTAAATTTACTAAAAAAAAAAGTATGTTTCTTTACAGTTTGTACAATAGAGATTGCCAGTACCTTTTTAAACGCAACATTGAGCCTTTATCAGAGGAAGATCGGGACAATCACCTGTTCTATGCTGTACCAGCAGACAGCGGAAAATCAGTTGACAGCTTCAACGATTCTGGAATTGTGCCCGACATGGCTGAAAGGTCATACACACAACCTGCATTTGGTAGTCCCTCCGATGTGACCTTGACCTGCACGTCCCCCGATCTGAAGCCCTATACACAAGGCAAGAAGCTGCTGGATTCAGTGGCTTGTTAATACATGGATGATCTTAGCTGGTGATGTGTATCAGTGTCATTTTAGTGTCGAGCATATCTGTGATTTTTTTGGTGATTTTTTACAGTGCCTGAACCTTACATAATTATAGTGTTTGTGTTTTAACAGTTGAGAAGTTTTGATCTCACCATATGAATATTAGATGACACATTTTTAATGCAGGTTACAAAACCTTCAGCTGAGGAATGAAAAACAAAAATGTTTTCTTTAATTTACTTTGATACTATGAACACTACAAATCCATTTGCTCAGACCAAGCTACGAGGCTGTTATTAACAAGGTGTGTGTGGATGTATTGTGTCAGTTACTTTAATTGCAGGGTCTCTTTACAATTGAGATGATTTACACGTGTTTATGGGCAATCCCTGTTTATATTTAAACTGAAAACTTGACAATGTTTTGTTTTGTTTACAAAATCCCTACTGAAACCAGTATTCTGTCTCAAGTAAGATCATAACATTAATGCATGTGCCTTGAGTTCATAATGTCTCCCAAAAAAAGAAAATTAATACTCGTTCACAGAAAGCAAATCCCTATTCAAATGCTGCCAGTTAGTTGTACATCTAAAAACCTTATGAATTTAACTTTGACACTTTTTGACAGACATTTTTTCGAATTAACATAATACTATTTATTTTATTGTTTGGGAAATTTCTGACTCATCTTGACAATTTACCATGTATTGTTTACTCCTGACTGTTTGACAAGTTTAAAAAAAAAAATACAGATGTTTTTTCAGTGATATTTATTATGTTTCACTGTATTAGGATCACATTACAATAATGATTTTATGCAGTCCATATCGATATGTTTTTATATTATTTTATTATTGTTATTATTATTATTATTTTATTTTATTTTATTTTATTTTTTTAAATTATTCACATGCATACTGATGACCCAAAATAAAGAACAGTGACATTTTATTCATGTCTGAACATAATCTCCATATTTTATTCGCTGTTGTTTACTTCTGCTGTTTTTGAAGAACTACATTTTCTTGAATTGCATAAAATTAATTTGAAGCTTTCAAACACTATAAGACCAGAAACATGCTGTATTTATCAAAATTGAAAAGTTAAATAAGAAGTTGTGTAAGTAATCTATATGTAACAATTAAAAAGGTTGTAATATCCAACAACATTATACATGTACACTGCCTAATTATGAACAGTGCCTTTAATATAAAAATGTGCACATGCAGTAACTATGAACTTTTTTCATGATGTTTGTGATTGTTGATACACATGTACCTTCCTATTTGTTTCTTACTGTGTCTGTACATTTAACCTTTCCCCATACAGTCATTGAACCACAGTTCCAAGCCGTGGCCTTTCGTTTATCTTATAGTTTAGGTTTCAGTAGATACTATAAAAATGTAGCATTACTTCTCATTGAAATGTGAAAACCAAAGCATTAAATATTCTGTTACTTTATAATTACATTACTGTTGATTATCCAGAACCCTGTTCCATCAAATTATAATACTAAAAACCCAGCCAACCGGACATCAGTTTTTGGCAACATTTGTCTTTGCTTTGTTTCACATATGAACAATAAAAATGTTCAAAGTGAGAAACATTTTGTTTAATGGTTTTTCCAAGACAGAATGTGCAAACCAAATATATCTCTGGCGCCAGAATAAGATGAATGAGTCTCTTGTGGCAAGAACAATTATATTTTTACAATTAAGACTGCTGACCAACTATTTTTGTTTTGTTTTGATGTGCACTTGTTAATGAATATGCATAGTGATTATTATGTGATACTTAATGCTGCTGTCTCCCTTGTTTGTTTAATATATACAAGTCATGTGTATTGTTAAAAGATATTTTTTATAACAATGTAAAATAATGTTTTAATATTTGTTTGATCTCATAATGAAAACCAGGAATATAGCTTAACATGTTTTTGAGTGTAGTAACTTAGTTTTGCCGGATTAAATGCATCACTTGTAATAAGTTATACAGGGGAGTCATTTTACAGCTTTTTTTTATTTTAATTTGATAATTTGTATAAAATAATTTTTATAGTTATGATGTAAAATGCTGAAGAGTTACCTTTATTCAAGTGTGGTGTAGAATTTTCAGCTTTTTAAATACCATTTCAGTTTTTATGATTAAATTCCTGTGTCATATTAAAAGCTATATTTGACAATCTCAGTTAAGGTTTTAGTTTTTGATAAGGAGTTGGTGTACTGGATTGAATGCTTGCTAGCTGTGAATAAAATAAAGCTATAAAGATAAACACACTAAGATGTTAGTAATAACTGAATGACTGGCCTCAGTGGTGTAATGGTTAATCCATCAGGTTCAGGGCTGGTAGGTGCTGGGTTCGATTCCCAGTACCAGTCCAAGAAAGTATTTAACAGCTTGCTGGAAATGTGTAAAGTCACCACATCGACTTCTCTCCATAAACAGTAACCACTGTTCTGGACAGACAGTCCAAATATCTGAAGGAATTTGTAGCCAGAACAGCACGTTTTAACGTTAATTTGGTATTAACATGGTGTAGGGTGGGGTCTTGTTTATTTAACATGAGTGTTGTCTGATTGCCTGTAATAATGTTTAGTGTATATCTTGTAATATAGCAATGTACATAATTATGTCTGTATTTATTTTGTATATTTACTTTTTTGTTCCATTTTAATGGACAAACCAAATCTGTGGTACAGAGCTGCTGAAATTGTACAGTATTCGACTAATGTATATTTTCGTGTGTCTGTTGTTAACCTTCTCCGTCGCTGCATCATAGGACAGTCATTGTTCCATGTGTATCGTGAACCTTAGGTGGGGACTATACACAAAACTGACTTTTTCACATATCTTGCTTATTATACAATATTACAATATCATTTCGCAAAATGTATACATTGAGTTGTGAGTGCTATATTGTAATATAAACTTGCCAAATTTGTTACCTTTTCAAGGTTAAATTTAAATTTGTAGATAGCTAAATTCTACTCAACCTGACTGCTGTACCATACATTAAAGACATTTTAAAGCTTAAAATGAAAATAATCTTTAAATGGTTATTGTTTTTTTAAAAACTTACAAAAACCCATTAAAATATAGATTGCTTCATAATAAAAAGACCTGTAAGTGACCAGCCAGTAACTTGATATGAATTATTAAAACATGGTAAAACTTTTTTTGTATAATATTATATTTGTTTGACATTTATAATGTGACTTTCAGTATTCTGAAACGTTTCCCCCTAATCAGAAATCTTATTTGCTGGTGCAAGTATAATGATTAAGTTTTATATTTTGGTACAATAAAAAGAATATCACTGGACCTTTTGCTTAAAAAACCCACAAACCTGTCTATAATAGAACTTCTGTATGTTAACCAGTGTGTGTGTGTGTGGTTGGTTGGTTGGTTGGTTGGTTGGTTGGGTGTGTGTGTGTGTGTGTGTGTGTGTCAGTGAGTGTGTGCATCCGTTTGTGCATGCATGTACACGTATTATGCATTTTCATGATTTTTGTGCTTTTGTTTACGTTTTTACTAAAGTAATGAATGTTGGTTTGGAAGACAGGGTCATCAGCAGTTCCACTAACATAACAAAAAGAAATATCTTCCACTCTTTGTTTATGGACTATGCCCAGGGCAGTGGATTTAAAACACAAATGATTATTAATATAAGCTTAGCTGCCTCGTGATTAACAGTTTCTCATGTAACTCGTATAAAATATCATTTATGAATGTTTAGATATACAGTTTTTATGTCTCACATATAGATGGTCTCATTAACTGGCTTCATGGTGGACTATTATAAACACTAATGCAATAAATAGTTTACCTGTGACTTTTGACTTAATTATTATACAAAGCATATCTGAATGGTTTTAGTCTACTACAATATCAAGTGGTCAGATACAGGTGTTAGTTTGTGTAAGTGAGATATTTAATTCAATAAAATCCTTTTAAAAATTTAATATTAGTATTTTATAAAATATTTTAAAATATAAAACATGTAAATAGATGAACTTGTGATACTGGCATTGGTACTTTAAATATATACGTGTGTACTTTTATTCAGTTTAGTGTTGTTGTATAAGAATGTATTATTTATAAATATATTTTAATGTGTGCTTGATTATCACTAACTTTATTATTTCAAGTTTGGGCAGAACTATTGTTATTTTATCCCAGTGGTAAAACAATGTTGCTCAAATATTCAATAAACTTTACACAATGCATGTTGTATGTACTTGGTACCAAACAACACAATAACGGATTTGGTCAATTATTGAACCCCCCAATTCTCAGCTTTACATATACACGAAGTCAATAAAGTATTAAAAGATGACAGAAAATATCCTATTTTGTTTTGTTGTTATTATCAACATATGCATGTGTTTCCATTGCATGAAGGCAGTACATCTTTTCGGAATAATCCCTCATTACTTCCACGTGTTTTGATTTATGCAAAAAAAACCCACAACAACCCATACATACTAACAAAAAACAAAACAACCCCATACATACTAAAAAAACAACACCCATACATACTAACAAAAAAACAACAAAAAACACACAAACAAACCCCAAAACAAAGTTACAAACAAACAAATATACGTAATCTGAACAATAAAACACTTATAATCAAAATTATATCTCCGCAAAAAGGCAGTACAAGGGATGCTTTAACAAGGTGCCGTCAATTGCTGCCACGTGCTTTGCCTTTAACAGGATTCCCATTCCACATACTTCGCCGTAAATTCGTTTTTGGAACAATGCTTAGTTTATCGCAAAAGTGTACTTCAGTTTACAATACTATTTTTTCATCTTGTTTGATTTTTCTTTTATAATACTTTTCTTTTTAAACTGTGGATTTAAAAAAAAAAATGCGCGTATTAATTTTATAGTTCGTGTTTAAAGTATCTGATAGTAATTCAGAAATTCGTTCTAATTCGGTCCCATTAAAACGCAGACGTAGAGACGGCAAAACCCTTTTTCGGTTTCACCCGCTTGATTAACGTCTATGTGATGTTGAAAAACCACCATTGCATACGCACACAAGCAGTTATCCCTTCAAAGACCGGATAACACCGTGTCTAATCCTCTAGAGACCTTCATTTATTTGCTACAAGTTTGTAGCTTAATAGCTTCTTTAAGATCGACTTACATCTGTGTACACAAAATACCGAAAGTGCAGTTAGCACCAAATGTTGCAAATCTGGCATTTCTATCTCTACATTACGTGTGGACGCGCTGCCCTGCTAATAATGCACGTTGCATCCGAAAGTAAATGTAAGACTTCAAAGAAAGAAGTCATTAGAATTCTGGACAAACGGCAGCCGACGATTTCATTGGAGAAGTTTTAATTACAGGTTTAGTACGATCCACGTTCTGAGGAATTCGGTACCACGAAGCTGTGATTGTGTGAAGTCTGATGAGAGTTTTAGATGTGCTGTGTCACGTCTTCTGCCGTCTCGAACAACACCCTTAGCTAGAATCGGAGACCGTCGGTTTAAAAATGAAGACCAGTGGCCTAATGCTTAATACAGAATCAAGACTAACAGTCTCCAGACTTAAACCATATGCTATATGTATGAACGAGACTGAATTAAACTTTTTTTAAAGTCATCCTTGCCAGGTACATTAAAAACCCTTCATTTTTTTCCATTCTTATGTCAGGTATCTCGCTCGATGCGCGGCTGGTCTGGGATCGATTCCCGTCGGTGGGCACATTGGGCTATTTAACGCTTCAATCAGTGCACCACGACTGGTATATTAAAAGCCGTGGTATGTGCTATCCTGTCTGTGGGATGGTGCATATAAAAGATACCTTGCCTCTCAATATTTGTGTGGTCCTTATATATAAAACTTCGAAAGGATTCACCTTTATGCCACATTCATAAAATTATCATTCTTTTGTTGATTAAAAATTATTAATGTTCAGAGGAAACTTCAAACTGTCAGTTATGGTTATATTTATTCGAGACCATATATAATCTTTATTCGGGGGTTGGGATGTACAGAGAATATTTTACAATCCTCGATTTCCATGTTTTGGTTTGCGTCGGTTGCCTACCCGTTACAGAAACCAGTCTTTAAACAAGCGAATGTAGGGAACTGAAAGAATTATAGAGCGTCACAGGTACGAACCAACTAGATCATTTATTATTCTAAATGCTTAGGTATTAAAAATATAGCACGTGTAACATAATAGAAGTACCTTTATTTAGAAAATTTACAGTAACAAACCGTTAAGTAATATTTTATATTGTATTGAAAACAGTAATATTATGAAGCAATAACGAAGTTATAAAATGTATCAAATTAAACAAGGATTCACATAAGATCTAGTCCGTTAAAAGTTCCGATTGTGGAACCATTTTAAAAGTTTTTCGGCAAATACAATATTTTTTACATTATTAAAATTACAATTTACGTACAATTTCTTGCTTTGGAGTTAAATCGCTGTTATTGTTACTTTATTAACGTGCCTATATCCATATGAGGCTGCAAAATCGCTATAACCAATGCATTTCTGAACATCGTAATGCTATTTAGTATCTCAATATCGATTGTCTAAAATACATTTTTATGTACGAATTTATTATTTCTTCCATTGGCTAAACGCAATTTGAAATAATACCGCCAAAGGTCGTTTCAAATGTATTTATGTATCCGTATGTTTAATAATGACATATCAAGGTAAAAAAACCAACCCCCACCCCACCCCCCTAAAAAACCCACAAAAACCCCCAACAACAAATAAAACACCACCACGGTAAAGCAGGATGTGCGTGTACTTAATTGAGGGGAACAAACGGAAGTCTTGCTAGGGGTAAAAATTCGGGGGTGGGACGTAGCCCAGTACTAAAGCGCTCACTTGATGCGCGGTCGGTTTGGGATCGATCCCCGTCTGTGGACCCATTGGGTTATTTCTAGTTTCCAGCCAGTGCACCACGACTGGTATATCAAAGGCCGTGGTATGTACTATCTTCTGTCGGATAGTGCATATAAAAGATCCCTTGCTACTAATGGAAAAATGTAGCCGGTTTCCTCTAAGACTATGTAAAAATTACCAAATGTTTGACATCCAATAGCCGATGATTAATATATCAATGTGCTCTAGTGGTATTGTTAAACAAAACAAACTTTAAATTTTGTCCGGTGTGAACACCTCGTATCGACTACTTATCTGGTCCATCGGAGCTGTACATACGAGTCTGTGTACTAGCCGTATACCACCCCTTATTTTAAGAGTTCAATTTATACGAGATAGTCCGTGTACTAGCTGTATACCACTCCTTATTTTAAGAGTTCAGTATATATGAGATAGTCCGTGTACTAGCTGTATACCACCCCTTATTTTAAGAATTCAGTATATATGAGATAGTCCGTGTACCAGCCGTATACCACCCCTTATTTTAAGAGTTCAGTATATATGAGATAGTCCGTGTACCAGCCGTATACCACCCCTTATTTTAAGAGTTCAGTATATATGAGATAGTCCGTGTACCAGCCGTATACCACCCCTTATTTTAAGAGTTCAGTATTTATGAGATAGTCTGTGTACCACCCCTTATTTTAAAAGAGTTCAGTACATATATGAGATAGTCTGTATGAGCTGTATACCACCCCTTATTTTAAAAGAGTTCAGTTTTCTCTATTTATGATTACACGTTTTCAAAGCTGAACAAAACAACAAACTACATATGCATCCAAAGTAATTTATTCATTTTGTTTCCCCGCTATGGGAACACGCCTTTTAACCTATGCCACTTCGTTACGTGCATTTTCGCCAGCATGGTCGCCAAGTTAAACTACGCATACGCAAATTTTATATTTAGTCTAGTGTGTAACGATTCCGTAAAATTTGCACGCAAGTTATCGGTTCACAGCAATAATGGGATTTCAAATAACGACGCATTATACAAATAACAAATTACATGACAAACTATCAAAGTAAAGATTTTAAAATATAGAGACAGACAATTTTGAAAGTTTCCAATATGTAGTGAGACACTATTCAACTAAAATATATTTATTTATTACATAATGAGAATATATCTGTATTCTTATTGGTCGAAAAACAAGTCACATGACCGTCTGTAAATAGTGGTACTGCCCTGAGACGGTCTCACCGGTCCATCAAAAGTGATATTGCCCTGGGAAATTTAACCAATGAAAATGAAGATGAGACAAAATTCTATCCAATTAATGAGTAGGTAACGTAATGCAACGTCAACTGCTAATAATTCGAATAATGAAAAATATGTTTCATTTGCCTCGATCAATATCAATTTCTTTGGTCCATAAAACATAATATTACCCCCAATGACGGTCAATAATTAATAAATATACAAGGCCGTACCCTTCGGGGGGGGGGGGGGGGGGGGGCAGGGAGGGGGAAGCAGCAGTTGCCCCCCTGAGAATCTCACTTTTTTAAAACTCAGGGTTTAATTTGTATAGGGTTTCATTTATTTATAAAAAGTAGTGCCCCCTCCCCCCTAGAATTTTTATCAGGGTACGGCCCTGATTTACGCACGCAATACACCCAGAAACACGCACATACATTAAAGTGTAAAGCCACAAAGTGTATTACTTCTTGAAATATGAATATATATTTATATTGGCAAACGATCATTCTAAAAACGCCCCTTAACAATGAAAAATATGTTTGATACAAATGGCAAAACGTACAAATATAGCAAATATAGCAAACTCGATAAAAGCTATAATATACCATTAAAATAATGATATAAAATTTAATGTATATATATAATAAAATTTAATGTATATATATAAATTATAATATATTTATATATATATATTATAATATAAACAATAGTAATCTAAAGAAACAAAAATATATTGCTCAATCTGTTGAATAAAAACCAAAACATATAATCAAAATATTACAATATGAGAAAAATATTATGCCGTAACTGCAATGATCATTATGTCGTATAACAAATGAATTTGTTTGAAATAATTATGTACACAAAACGTCTACCATTCGACCTTGTTGCAGAGTTTAGAACTCGTCGACTTTCCCAAACACGTTTGGTACACGCAAACTTGCAAGTAACCAATTTCCTGTGTCTTAAGTCCAGGGCCCATATTTTCGAAACTATCTTAGCACTACGGAATCGTAAAACTATCGTAAGCTATGACGTCCTGTGGTGTGTGCTATAGTGACGTAACAACCTACGATGTTTTTACAATTTCGTAGCGCTAAGATGGCTTGAACAATCCCTAGCCTGGTCTATACCGTGAATGAGAGGATTCCCTGGTTGTAATCACCAGAGAGATCTCTGTCTGTACATCACCCGAAGATTCCTCTTTCCGATTATCATCATACTGGTCTTTCAAAAGCGATCATCAACTCTGGCCTCCTGGCCTCCAAACGTGTGAGCATGACAACGCAAAACCCGTATGCTGTTGTGCCTGGCAACCATGGCTTGCAGGAAGGCGAAGCGCCAATCGCCAAGGCTAAAAACAAAAAGGATCAGGAATACAGGGAATCATGGGTTAGATTTCATCGTATCCTGTATCCAGCGTGAATATATCTGAACCTTGGTGAAGATGTTGGGATACCCATATTCCATGCACGTTTCCTCGCCCCACGAGACGATTCCAGCAATGTAGAACCGCCCTCCCTTGGAGCACATCAATGGTCCTCCAGAATCGCCCTGCAAATTAATCAAATGTTGAATGACATCAAAGAGCTAAAAGATGACGACAAAGGGAGAAATATATATATATATATATATATATATATATATATATATATATATATATATATATAATATATTTAATTTAAAGTCGCACGCCCTAGTTTCAGCCCACGAAAATTAATTCTAATTTTGGTTAATCTACAAAATTGTAACACACTTAGATCACGTTTTTATAAAATAGAGTGAAAAAGCAGGTTTTATATCGATAAATACCATGGGAATCCCCGTGACCCAATTACTTGAAATCATTTTGAAAGTTAGTAATCTGATGTCACCGGTAGATGTCGCTCGAAGCACAGAAATGCCTATTTCACGACACATTTCCCAGAGTGCACACAGACTTGGGGTGCGTTCCTTTCACCTCTCCTGGGCATGTTCCAACTGTTCTGTCCTGGACAGCGAAATGAATGAGTTTGGAACAGGAAGTTACTTTACCAAAATGGGTGCTTCTGTTGAGGTAGTGGCTGCTGCAGCAATCATGCTACTTGAATCGGAATAAGACGACAATGATAGTCCCGTCACTGACCATGTTGACTATACTACAGTGTTTGAAATAATACATTTTATATATAAACCGCAATTAGCCTACATTTGCTATTCGGCACCGGGTACTAGTGGCTAACATATTGTTATTAGCAATTAGATGCACCGTTTATTATTGTTGGTGGTAGTAGTAGTAGTAGTAGTAGTAGTGGTAGTGGTAGTGGTGGTGATGGTAGTAGTAGTAGTAGTACAGTCTGTAGGAACCAGAGGTGGGGAGGCACTTCCCCTCCCCAGGACGAAAATGTAAAGGTGTTGTTTTTGTCCTACTCCATTTAAATAAAGATAACAATATAGCTTGTGCCCCCCCCCCCCCCCTCACCCCCAAGGTTGTATCCCCTCTCCAGATATCGTAAGACATACCAAAATTATTGGTTTTAAGGGTTTGTAACGTTTTGTATTAAGATACTTACTTGTCTGAACTTTATTGTTAATGAAAATGTTCACGAACTGTGAAGAAAAACCTCACAAATGAACAAGCAAACGACAACAAATCGGATGTTGATTGCGCGAACCGTGCACGAGAAAACAAACCGAACCAAAATGATACGGTCACGTGGTATACCAACGTCTGTGACGTTGAAACGGGAAGAACCCCTCTAAAAATAGATTAGACCTTGTCTGCTCAACGGTTTTTTCTCAGACGCACGTGCGTTTTTAAAGGGACATTCCTGAGTTTGCTACAATTTTTAAGATTGTTATCGACCAACAGAGACATTTTAACGATTGTAATTATATATCAAATATATTTTTCTGCATAAAATATTAGTGGCTGTATATTAGACGTGTTTCTGACCGTTCTAATATTTGTACTAGGTTAAATTTCATTTTATTTCCTAAAAACAATTTTTTCGTACGTACGAAATTATTTAAAGACAAAATCCAGTTTGGGCTTCTTACAAATATTAAGACGACCAGAAACACATTGAATATACAGACACTGACATTCTAAACAAGAATGTAAGTTTAATCGTAGAAATATTTTATTAGTCGGAAACATCTTACAATGCAGCAAACTCGGGAATGTCCCTTTAAGAAATACGAAAAATGCATTTTGTGGCATTACAAACACCAGGATTACCAAAAAAACACTTCAGGTGAATGGAAATGTATATTCTAAATAATAAAATGTAAGTAAAGTGCAATTTTATTTGAGAAAATTGGTTTAATAGCGAAAAACAACGGCGTAATAGTTAACAACTAGGGCGTGTCCCTTTAAAAAAGAAGCAAAGAAATAACCTTCATCCTGCAGTTTTATCTCCGAGATATTACAGGTAGTGTGGGTTTTAGGAGTGCTAATGAGGCGATGGCTTGTGTGCCCGAAGAACAGTTTTAATTCACACACGCACGCACATACACATACACATTGACTGCCCACAACGATTCTAAAAGACCCATACGTTTATGAAACTGTGCAGTGACACCCTCCCTTCCAACAATTTGTCTAATAAAGCCTTTGGCAGACATTTAAATATGAATAGGCTAGCGTGACCTTCAAAATGTAACTGCTTCACTCTGCAGCTTTTGGTGATGTTCCAATGGTCGGTTGTAATCGTAAATTGATCGGTTAGGCTCAGCCGCAATCTAATTAAAATTAGCTCCACTATTACATGTGGATCTAACACCAGCCAGTTGGAGCTCATGTCCACCAATCAAAACCTTACTTGCAGAATCCTGCCAGTGATTTAAAACTAACAACACTGCGTAGTCCCCAATGTCCAGGTAACATTTCGTCTGTAAATAATAATTTAAATATTGATCAATCACACTTCGCCTTTTATAACGTTATTTGGAAGCATACAAATTCTAAAAATATCGGGCGAGTCTATTTTAGTGGCCGCAGTACAGCGAACCATACCAATACGTACGGAGTGGGTTATCAGTCTTCAATTTTACATTAAAAATAATTTATTTATTTATAAAAAAAATAAAACATGTTTTAAGGCATTCGTAATTCACACGAAACATGTCGTATACCCTCAGGATAATTCGGAATGTTTTCAAATTAGTTTTAAATCACTGGCAGGATTCTGCAAGTAAGGTTTTGATTGGTGGACATGAGCTCCAACTGGCTGGTGTTAGATCCACGTGTAATAGTGGAGCTAATTTTAATTAGACTGGCTCAGCCGATGTCGTGATCGATTATAAACATCCACAATAGACTGTGTGGGGAAATGTTAACTATAATTGTCCTCCAATTTATATGATAGAATTAGTGTATATATGTTGGGTTGGAGATGTTTTATATAGACACATAGAAAACATATTAAATATGTTTAAAGGTAAAAGGAAACATCTGTAAAATCTAGATCTAGTTGCACGGTCCTTATACTTCAGATGATTCTTATGTTCATATAGTCCTAACCGGTTGTTTAATCGAAAGCTGATCCATTGGTGCCAACAGATTATAATCAATGATCAAATTCCAAACGAGTTCCAACACTAGCAGCTTTGAATAATCCAAGTCCATGCATTGGGTAGCATGATACAAAAAGTTGCTTCGTGGAATAAGACACAACTCTTACCCTACAGGCGCCTTTGTCCCCCATCCCCACACATATGTGGTTCTTCGTCACGAAGTCTCCCCACTGCTTCCTACAGAACGTGAAGTTAACGAGATTCGTCTTCAGTTCCTGCAAAATATCGCCATTCCCAGATCCTGCAAACAGAAAATCATGTTGGGTAAACCGACAAGCCGATGGTGATATTCTCCACCTAGAAGGACACCCTGGCCGCCCCAATGACAATTTTGCAGGCCCCTAAGAATCGGGGAGAAGGTCTGTCCCCATAATGTAGGTAACACATTCTTCTTGTTTGTCCTACTATTATATAAACCAAAGACACGTGTTTGCACCCTCCCCCCACTCCCACCCCCTCCAGAATAGCATATGTTCCCTTTACATAATATCTCCTACGAACCTGTTTGGTAACTGCCACATGTATTTAAAATATGGAATATATAGAGCGTGCTACAGATCTGGGCCAATAGGGAAAATGTACTTTAGAAAGGTCAGCTTTATCTTCTTTTTAGGGGCGGGAGAGGGAAGAGGAGCGGCAGTTGCTAACTATGTCCTTTTGACGATGTGGTTCCTTCTTTGGGTTTGTTTTGCAAAAATATGGTTAGGTATAATTTTGATTAAAACTTACTCTGCGTCACACCCCAGCCAGCCAACCAGCAACCGAGTTCTGATGATCGGTAGCCTTCGTCCCGTATGTCTTCGCCAGGTTCCGGTAAACATATGTCACGAATTATTCCGTCATTAAAGTCGACAGGATCGGCCAGTTTCAACAAGGCAATGTCGTTTGGGAAACTACCACGGTCTCTATACTTTGGATGCTTGAAACAAATGGAATTAGAATTATGAAATGTTTTAATTTCCGATTTCATTTTATGATCAAATGAATTAATTTTGTTTCACCGCCATAAATATAAACGAATAGATATAATAGACACACAAACCGATATACATAGATAAAAATATAAGTAAATAAATTAATAGTAATAATGTATATCAAATTAGACAACACAATAAATAGTTGTTAACTTCAGTGGACAGCATCGTGATTTTGGTACATTGGTAAACACAAACAAAGTTTTAGATTGTATTAAAAACAAGGCCATAACCAGTGGATGAATGAATGCATGTTTAACGACACCCCAGCACGAAAAATATATCGGGTATTGGGTGTCAAACTATGGTAAATGCAACAAGAAAAATTGATGATCAACATTAAAAATTCAACAGTTAAATTAAAACACAGTGTAAAGAACAGTGCAAAAATACAAATATCACAGTTAGATAATATTTAAAATTTAAAATAAAAGTCAGTATCACGTAAGAACTGTAAAATAAGTTCTGGATGGAATCGAAAGGATTCCATCACATTTCGTAGTCCAAATATATCTTTTCGAGTTTCTTTAAGATGCTTACACTCCACCAAAATGTGTCGCACCGTCAGAGTACCCTGACAGTCCTCACACTGAGGTGGAGGATCTTTCTTTAAGATAAATCAATGGGTCAAATATGTATGACCGATGCGGGCACGACACAAGACTATTTCATCCTTCCTGCACTGTCTATAGGAGGACTGCCACTCTTCCAAGACTGGCTTGATAGCATGAAGCTTGTTCGCAACCGCACCGTCCCAATCATGTTGCCAAGTCGCAAAAGATAAATTTGTTAATACTATACTGAACAAAAAAAGAAACTTCCGATTTGTACATATAGTATTTGTTGTGTTAAAGAATTCATTGTGTAATGAAATTATATAGGTAGTATTAGCCTTGAGCTGTATTATCAGGATTCATGAATTTTATCGATTCTTTTTGCACTGTTAATCGTCGACAACGTGAAATTCAATTTGCACGTGCATGCATGGTTCGACATGTCCCGTGTAGTATTCGGTCAATTTGTTTTACTTGTCTTACTGACATTGTTGTCAAGTGAAGGAAAACGCTTCAAAATTTGTAAAACAATTAACGTTTTTTATATTGTAGCATTTTTAGTATGCCAAGAATACCCAATAATTTACGAGAACGGGCGATTGGCATGCTTGATGCTGGCATGTCGACAGAAGACGTTGCAAGGCATGTTGGGAGTTCTAGTCGAGCGATACGAAATCTTCGCGTAAGATTTCGAACGACAGGAAGCACCAACGACTTGCCACGTCGTGGACGTCCGCGTGTTACAACGCATGGTCAAGACCGCTATATCATGAACACGCATTTGCGCAATCGATTCCAAACTGCCACTGCTACTGCTGCTAACACACCTGGGCTTCATAATAACCGAATCAGTGGGCAAACTGTTCGTAATCGTCTGCGGGAGAACGGTTTACATGCACAACGTCCTTACGTCGGATGCGTTTTAACGCAACGTCATCGTCCAAATCGTGTTAATTGGGCACGTGTACACACTGGTTGGATACGGCGACGCTGGAATACCGTTCTTTTTTCGGATGAATCCAGATTTTCTTTACAACGTGGTGATGGCAGGGTGCGCGTCTACCGAAGGAGAAATGAACGCTATGCTGACTGTTGTGTTATTGAACGAGCTCGTTTCGGTGATGGGGGTTCTGTCATGGTCTGGGCAGCCATTGCCCATGGTTATCGTTCACCACTAGTCGTCATTGATGGCAATTTAAATGCTCAACGTTACTGCGATGACATTCTCGCTCATCACGTCATTCCTCTGTTCCATAACAACGCCAACATCTCGATTTTTCAGCATGATAATGCCACCTCTCATACAGCTAGTGACACTAAATTTTCTAAGGACAAATAACATTGGTTTCATTGATGACTGGCCCGCTAAAAGTCCTGATGTCAACCCCATCGAGCATGTCTGGGATAGTCTGGACAGAGGATTGAGGCGTCGTCCCAACCCACCCGCTAACGTCAACGAACTTCGTCAAGCGCTCATTCAGGAATGGAACAATATTCCACAGGCAGAAATCAACACTTTAGTCAATTCTATGCGCCTGCGATGCACTGCAGTGGTCAATTCAAGAGGTGGTCATACCCGTTATTAAGTGGGTGTTTTTATTTTTAACCCCTACCACACTTGGTCAAAATTTCTCCCAGTTTCTGTTAAACCTATGACCATGATTTTTGCACCAAACGATGCATCATGGAACACTCTTTAAACGCATATATAACAATTATTCCCCCGGTTTGTTTTCATCAAGTTATGTTCAAGCAAAGTTAGCGGAAGTTTCTTATTTTCTTCAGTATATATTTAAAATCAGTATACGGTACACCAACCCTGGCATGACGCAAATCCAAAGCAGACTTGGCAGCTGAATCTGCCTTTTCATTACCCCTGATGCCAGCATGGCTGGGCACCCCCAAAAATAAATTTGTATTGGCAATAGATAAAAAGACACACTTTCGTATCGCCTTCCCAATTAAGGGATGGTCCAGCTTCATATTGCGCAAAGCTTGGTGACACGAAAGTGAGTCGGTAAAAACAATAAATTTGGATGCACTAGAATCCTTGATTTCTTCTAAGGCTTTAATAACTGCCCAAACTTCAGCACTAAAGATTGATGCCGAGTCAGGCAGTCCCATGGAAATGATGGAAAGACTGTAGCACAAGCCACAGAATTCCCATCCCGTGATCCGTCTTTATACACAGGAATGTAATCACGGTACTTGTCTTGAATTTCCATGAAAAATTGCTTATACACAACAGCATCTGTGCGATCTTTCTTCAGATGCGCCAGATCAAACACAATTTTAGGTGGTGTAATACACCAAGGTGGTAAAACAAAATATGAATGAGTTTCCAAAGTGTCAGTTAAATCAATGTTGGAAAGCGATAAAAACTGCTGAATGCGAAGTCCAAATGTACGAATAGCATTTGGCCTTGCATCAAACAACTTCATATATTTATTGTCAAACACCGCATTATGTGTAGGATGTATTGGTAAAGATTTGATCTTGGTAGCGTACTACAGAGAATGTTTTGCACGTCTAGCACCCAAACAAGGTTTGTGTGCATCAACGTACAAGCTATCTACAGGAGATGTTCTAAACGCACCAAGACAAAGCCTAAGTCCCTGGTTGTGTATAGGATCTAGCATCTGCATGTAAGACTTGCGTGCTGACCCATATACAATGCATCCATAATCCAGTTTTGACCTCACAAGAGATCTATACAGACGGAGCATCACCTTTCGGTCTGCTCCCCATTCCGTATTACCAATAACCTTTAAAATATTGAGAGCTTTTAAGCCCTTCTTTTTAACATATTTAAGATGGGGCACAAAATATAGCTTCCTGTCATATATAACCCCAGAAATTTAGTCTCCTCCACAACTGGAATTGGATTTTTGTCCCAAAATAACTGTAGATCTAAGTGGAGACCTCTTTTCTGGCAGATATGCATACAAACCATTTTTGCCTTTGAGAATCGAAAGCCATTGTCAGTTGCGCATTGTTGAAGTTTATTCAAACAAAGCTGCAACTTACGTTCAATGATACTCATATTGGACGATATATAGCAAATCTGGAAATCATCAACATATAACGAGCAATCCATACCAGGTGTTAAACACTGGGTGATGCTGTTAATTTTCACAGAAAATAAAGTTACTTACAGGATACTACCTTGAGGCACACCCATCTCCTGTGGGGTGAAAGTCGGACAAAGTCGACCCCACCCGCACTTTAAAAGATCTATCTTTTGAAAATTGAGAAATACAAATTGGAAGCCATGGAGGTCTTTTAAAATCCCATACTTTCACGTGGTATTGTAAGCTTTCTCCAAATCAAGAACCACTGAAACCAAGTGCTGATTATTGATGAAAGCTTCCCTACAAAACGTTTCAAATCTTAACAAGATGATCAACCGTGCTACGTCTGGATCTGAACCCACATTGCACGTTAGTAAGCAATTTGTGGGATTCAAGATACCAGACAAGTCTACGATTGATCATTCGTTCCATCGTTTTACAAATGCAACTTGTCAATTCGATAGGGCGATAACTAGTAGGATTAGTTGGATCCTTACCAGGCTTGGGGATAGGAATAATAATTGCTTTCCTCCAATCAGAAGGAAAGTCACCAGAAATCCAGATGTTATTAAAAATATTCAAAAGAACCATCAAAGATGATTCAGGTAAATGTTTTATTAACTGATAATGAATTTCATCTGGTCCTACTGAAGTATCATGGGCTCCACGAAGAGCATCCTGCAATTCCTCCACAGAGAAATGCCTCTTGTAGTATACTTCAGCATTTTCAGATGAAAAATTAATGGACTGCTTTTCAGCTTTAGTTCTGACAGATGTAAAAGCATCTGTACTGAAAGCAGAAGATGAATTATGAGAAATGTTATCTGCCAATGATTGGCAATGTCACGATCGTGACATCTGTGTCATTGACAGACAAATGATGAACTGTATTACTGGATTCTTTACCTTTGATTTTACGGATCCTATTCCAAACAAATTTCACTGATGTTTGTGAATTCAACTTGGAGACACAAGTTCTGCAAGATGGTTTCTTACTCTGTCTAATCTCTCTGCGAGCCTTGGCCCTAGCAATACGAAACGCATCCAGGTTATCCCCAGTAGGTTCACGTTTGAACCTCTCAACTAACCTGTTTCGCTCTTTGAATGCATCCTTGCATGTTTCAGTAAACCATAGTTTATCGAAACGCTTTGGCACTGCCGAAGTCTTAGGAATAGTTTCATCTGCAATGTCCTTCAAGATAGAAGTGAACAAAGACATGGGATCATCAGCATCAGTAATGGCAAATTGTTGCAGTCGAGTGCTGCACAGATGCTGAAACTGAACCCAATTTGCCCTCGTCAACTTCCACCTTTGAACCCTTTCAAGCGATGGAGGTCCATCATTCTCCAAAATAATGGAAAAGTGGTCACTACTATAAGGGTTTGAACCAACTTTCCGGGAGAAATCAAGAAAAAGTGAAGGACTACAAAGAGTTAAGTCTATAGAGTGAAAGAGCCATTTGCAGAATGAAAATATGTATGACTTTTGTCATTAAATAAAAGCAAATCATTTTTTAGAATTAAGTCTTCCAATTGTTTACCTCTAATATTTACATCCTCACATCCCCACGAAGTGTGGTGACCATTGAAATCTCCCATAATAATAAAGGGAGTAGGGAGCTGGCCAATAAGATCTTGAAGATCCCTTGGATTAAAATTAAACTGAACATAGAGTAACAGTTTTATGAGCCGTGACCTTTACAGCTTGTAAATCTGTAGTTAATGCTATTATACTCTGAGGAATGTTTTCATTAACAAGAATGGAAACACCCCCAGATGCTCTATTTTCAGTTTCATGAAACTTATGATATAGATTAAATCATTAAAAGACTTAATTCATCAAAATTGGGCCTAAGCCCACTGCAGTTCCACTGAATGACTGAATTAGTCATTGGGAGGAAGTATGGGGGTTAATTTAGACTTTCCCTTTGATTTTTGTGATTGCGAGTTTTGTGATGAATCACAAATCTTATCACTCACTTTCATATCTAAAGGATCAAAGGGATTACTGATAGGGACGGCACGTTGTTCAATCTTCTTCAAACGTCCCGACCAACCATCCTTATTGTGACACTTGGTGCCTTTTCGTGACAAAGGTTTGCTAGGACATAACCAGTGTGTCCAAAATATATATGTCCTAATTAAGTACAAAACATTTGATTTGAAAAAAACACTCAATTGTTAAGATTTAATTTAAGAACACACATATGAATATACAGAACTCTTCTACAGTTAATAACGTCAGTACATTAATGATATTTCGCTGTATTCAGAACAGACCTATTGCGGTCAAATCAGTGAGATCTAAATCTGAATGATAAAACTGTATTCCATAATCAAAATCTTATCCTGAACAAGGCAGAGTCGAAAGAATGTTTTAGGCAAAGCCGTGATGGTTTTCATGGTCCACAACGAGATGCTCGTCCCTGGGAGGACTGCCACTGTCTAGGAAATGTTTTATTTAACGACGCACTCAACACATTTTATTTACGGTTATATGGCGTCAGACATGTGGTTAAGGACCACACAGATATTGAGAGAGGAAACCCGCTGTTGCCACTTCATGGGCTACTCGTTTCGATTAGCAGCAAGGGATCTTTTATATGCACCATCCCACAGACAGGGTAGTACATACCACGGCCTTTGATATGCCAGTCGTGGTGCACTGGCTGGAACGAGAAATAGCCCGATCCCAGACCAACCGCGCATCGAGCGAACGCTTTACCACTGGGCTACGTCCCGCCCTGCCACTGTCTAGGAGATTCGTAACATGTTTCATCCCTCTTGTGCCGTTTGTAGGATCGCCACTGTCTAGGAGATCCGTAACATGTTTCATCCCTCTTATGCCGTTTGTAGGACCGCCACTGTCTAGGAGATCCCTAACATGTTTCATCCCTCTTGCGCCGTTTGTAGGACCGCCATGCTCTAGGAGATCCGTAACATGTTTCATCTCTCTTTGCGCCATTTGTAGGAGGACCGCCACTGTGGTAGTTAACACATCCCTCTTGCGCCGTTTGAAAAGGACCGCCACTGTCTGGGAGATCTGTAACATGTTTCATCCCTCTTACACCGTTTGTAGGAGGCCATTCTGGGAGATCCGTAACATGTTTCATCCCTCTTTCGCCGTTTGTAAGAGGACTGCTACTCTCAGGACTAGCTTAGAAAACAAGGTTTGAGCTCAATGCAATATATGCATCTGTGATGGCATGCACACATGAATTACTATAAAAACAGTGATGATATCGGGTGTTCGCGAAATATGAGCATATCCTGCCCCACATCATAAGCATAGCCTACAGCCACCAAATCCAGCTGAAATGTACAGGATTTCACCAAAACAATGAAATGGCATGTATAAGGTCAAAATAGGCTAATGCATCAGACACCATTTTAGTCAGTGATTCGTATATCTAAAAATAGCCTCTAAGTGTCTACCATAAAATGTCTTGAAGGCTTTCAGGAGTCCTTATATACATGTTATAGCCTGATCATTCAATGTCCCTACCAGAGCGATATGTCGATCTTTTAAATCAGAATAAGATGAGCATGGCCTAAGGTATCTTAGAAGTTGCGAAATATAGAAACCAAAACCTGGAGCAGAAAACCAGACGTAGACGTCCGATCTTTCACGAGGTTGGCATTCAAGACATTATGAAGATGAGCGAATTAAAGCATAACTTACGAGAAAGATATGCTCCACTCCTCGTCTGTGCTGTGTCTTGTGGGGTTTGGAAAGCTGGTGAGCTCCGAATACTACCGAGATCATACCCTTCACACGTCTGAAGTAATCAATCAATGAACACAAATATCAGCTGACAAGCAATCGATATAATAACCTGAATAAAAGGTATTCTCATCAATACTCAAATGCTAAAAAAGATTAAAAACAAAACAGAAAAACCCAAAAAACAACCTCAAACAAATAAAAAGACACAAAAAACCACCTAACAAGAAAAAGAAAAAAAACCCAACCCCCCCCCCCCCCCCCCCCAAAAAAAAAAAAAAAACCAAAAAAAAACCCCAACAACCCCACACAAACATACAAAAACAAAAACAACCCCAGGCAAGTTAAGAAACAAACAAGACCTCCTAAAAAAAACCCAACACCAACAACCCCCCCCCCAAAAAAAAAACAAAACAACAACACACACGCACAAAAAAACAACAAACAAAAAACCCCAACCCAAACCCAACCCAACAACAAACACACCACGACCACTTTTCTTAATGTTCCATTTTACTGTGGATTCTACAAGATTTACCGTTAAATGTACCTGATAATATGAGCAACATTTCTGAAAAATATTTACAGGTCTTTTTGTGATATATTATTCTGTGCACATCCGTGCATGCCTTCAGACACCCCTTAGTCTTCCTACAGACTGAGTTGTAACCAGATATCATGGTTACGATCAACTCTCCTGTTTAGAAAAAAAAACCTGACAGTGAGTCAAGGTTCGTAACATCTTTTGGAATCAGTCTAGTTCACATATACAGTATCAAATAAATGTTGCATGCTACAGCTTCAGTTGCACACTAGTACTGGGTAGTAGATAACGTACGCTATCGTCAATTGTTTCCTCGGAAGAATCTCCTTCCAGTTCCTTCTAAAGCGAATCACATTTAACATCTGTGAATCACAAACGTTAGATATCTCGGCGAAGTTTACGGAGAAACAGTTCCATTTTGTAATTAAACTTTGAATATAATTTTATATAACCGATACAAGTAAGTGTAGTAAGAGGAAGGATTATATTGAATAGTTGGAAGTAACGACATGTAGCTTTCCACATGAATCACACCAAAATCAGTAACAGTGCTGAAATTATTTTTTGTTTACTGACAACGCAAAGTACTTACTGTTTACTGACAACGCAAACTACTCACTGTTTACTAACAACACGAACTACTTATTATTTACTGACAACGCAAACTATTTACTGTTTACTGACAACACAAACTACTAATTATTTACTGACAACGCAAACTACTTTCTGTTTACTGACAACGCAAACTATTTACTGTTTACTGACAACACAAACTACTAATTATTTACTGACAACGCAAACTACTTTCTGTTTACTGACAACGCAAACTACTCACTGTTTGCTCACAACGCAATCTACTCTGTTTACTAACAACACAAACTACTCACTGTTTACTAACAACGCAAACTACGCACTGTTTACTAACGGAAACTACTTACTGTTTACTAACAACACAAACTACTTATTATTTACTGACAACGCAAGCTACTCACTGTTTACTAACAACGCAAACTACTTACTGTTTACTAACAACGAAAACTACTCACTATTTACTAACAACGGAAACTACTCACTGTTTACTAACAACGGAAACTACTCACTGTTTACTAACAACGCAAGCTACTTACGGTTTACTAACAACGGAAACTACTCACTGTTTACTAACGACGCAAGCTACTTACGGTTTACTAATAACGGAATCTACTCACTGTTTACAAAACAATGCAAACTACTTACTGTTTACTAACAACGCAAACTACTCACTGTTTGCTCACTACGCAAACTACTCACTGTTTACTCACAACGCAAACTATTCACTGTTTACTAACAACGCAAGCTACTCACTACTAACAACGCAAGCTATTCACTGTTTACTAACAACACAAACTACTCACTTCACTAACAACGCAAGCTACTCACTGTTTACTAACAACGCAAACTGCTCACTGTTTACTAACAACGCAAACTACTCACTGTTTACTAACAACGCAGTGGGATGCGGTGAGAATCCACTTCTCGTCGATGACGACTCCCCCACAGAAATGGATGTACTGGGGGGAGTATCTGTCCTTGAGTTGAAGCGACACCATCCATGGCCATTCGCCAGGTCGAGTCTGAAACCCGCCAACAATATTTGGCGAAATCTTCGCACCACAGGTTTTTCGTGCTAGAAGGATAATCAACAGGAAAGGACTCTTACTAAAGACAAACAAAAGTTGAATGATGAGTTACTATGTGGTTTTTGTGATACATTTAATACATTTTGGTGAAACAATTTTGACCTACACAGTCAACCGCACGCTGCTGCTGTTATTTCTGCTGCTGCTTCTGTTGCAGAATGATGATGATGATGATGAACAAAGAGGAGAAAGAGAATGAGAAAAAAGAAGCTGACGATGGAGAGAGAGAGAGAGAGAGAGAGAGAGAGAGAGAGAGAGAGAGAGAGAGAGAGAGAGAGAGAGAGAGAGAGAGAGAGAGAGAGAGAGAGAGAGAGACAGACAGAGAGAGAGAGAGAGAGAGAGGAAGGAGAAAATGAAGGACGTAGAAGAGACTTGTCTACATCTCTGAATTTGATGAGTGGGCAAACATAATTAATAAAAATCACAACAAAAACCTTAGCGAACCATGTAGTTAACATATGTTAGTATTTGCAACTTGGAAGGTACGGTGGGTAAACGTATTTTAATGATGAAACACCATCAATAGAACCATGTAGTTAAAATATGTTAGTATTTGCAACTTGGAAGGTACGGTGGGTAAACGTATTTTAATGAACAAACAGCATCAATAGAACCATGTAGTTAAAATATGTTAGTATTTGCAACTTGGAAGGTACGGTGGGTAAACGTATTTTAATGATCAAACACCATCAATAGAACCATGTAGTTAAAATATGTTAGTATTTGCAACTTGGAAGGTACGGTGGGTAAACGTATTTTAATGATAAAACACCATCAATAGAACCATGTAGTTAAAATATGTTAGTATTTGCAACTTGGAAGGTACGGTGGGTAAACGTATTTTAATGATAAAACACCATCAATAGAACCATATAGTTAAAATATGTTAGTATTTGCAACTTGGAAGGTACGGTGGGTAAACGTATTTTAATGATAAAACACCATCAATAGGAAATCATCTTCTCGTGTCACGAAATTAACCTTACAAAAGCTCAGGGCAAGAAAACCGACATGCTGGTTAAAGCAGTCAACAGGCTACCCGACACATCGTTATTGTGAGCTTGTTAAAGCCGTCAAAAGGCTACCCGACACATCGTTATTGTAAGCTTGTTAAAGCCGTCAACAGGCTACCCGACACATCGTTATTGTGAGCTTGTTAAAGCCGTCAACAGGCTATCCAACACATCGTTATTGTGAGCTTGTTAAAGCAGTCAACAGGCTACCCGACACATCATTATTGTGACAATCTAATTAAAATTAGCTCCACTATTACATGTGGATCTAACACCTGCCAGTTGGAGCTCATGTCCACCAATTAAAACCTTACTTGCAGAATCCTGCCAGTGATTTAAAAATAATTTGAAAACATTCCAAATTATCCTGAGGGTATACGACATGAATCGTGTGAATTACGAATGCCTTAAAACATGTTTTATTTTATAAAATAAATAATTTGTAATGTAAAACTGAAGACTAATTTAGTTGGGTTTTTTTATAAATAAATAAATAATTTTTAATGTAAAATTGAAGACTGATAACCCACCCCGTACGTATTGGTATGGTTCGCTGTACTGCGGCCACTAAAATAGACTCGCCCGATATTTTTAGAATGTGTATGCTCCCAAATAACGTTATAAAAGGCGAAGTGTGATTGGTCAATATTTAAATTATTATTTACAGACGAAATGTTACCTGGACATTGGGGACTACGCAGTGTTGTTAGTTTTAAATCACTGGCAGGATTCTGCAAGTAAGGTTTTGATTGGTGGACATGAGCTCCAACTGGCAGGTGTTAGATCCACATGTAATAGTGGAGCTAATTTTAATTAGATTGTTATTGTGAGCTTGTTAAAACAGTCAACAGGCTGCCCGACACATCGTTATTGTGAGCTTGTTAAAGCAGTCAACAGGCTGCCCGACACATCGTTATTGTGAGCTTGTTAAAGCAGTCAACAGGCTGCCCGACACATCGTTATTGTGAGCTTGTTAAAGCCGTCAACAGGCTACCCGATACATCGTTATTGTGAGCTTGTTAAAGCCGTCAACAGGCTACCCGACACATCGTTATTGTGAGCTTGTTAAAGCCGTCAACAGGCTACCCGACACATCGTTATTGTGAGCTTGTTAAAGCCGTCAACAGGCTACCCGACACATCGTTATTGTGAGCTTGTTAAAGCAGTCAACAGGTTACCGACACATCGTTATTGTGAGCTTGTTAAAGCAGTCAACAGGCTACCCGACACATCGTTATTGTGAGCTTGTTAAAGCAGTCAACAGGCTACCCGACACATCGTTATTGTGAGCTTGTTAAAGCCGTCAACAGGCTACCCAACACATCGTTATTGTGAGCTTGTTAAAGCAGTCAACAGGCTACCCAACACATCCTTATTGTGAGCGTGTGAAAGGTGTCCTGTCCTAAACACATAACGAGAAAATGTCATGACACCGAACAGAGGTGTTTGTTTAGATTAGAAATGCCAAGCGATTTTCACATTTCAAGGGGAGGGACTTTTAGTGGGCGACAGGTAACTGCGTTGTTTGACATGAGTGTGTGAAAACAGGTGCGAGAAGAGCCACTCCATAGCGCTCCATTTTAAACGATTGCTTTGATGACAAAAACTAATTAATAACCCAGGCCCCGTTTTCCGAATCGATCTTAGCGCTAAGATCACATTAAGTGCCTTGCCACCATATGCATTTCAGGTGATCTTGGCGCGAAGATCGCTTCGTAAAACGGGGCGCGGTCTTTAAAATGCCCACAGAAACTTGTTTAGAGAATTCAGGCTAAACGTGTTGCTATTTAAAAATACTAATACATGTATTTAAAATAGCCAAACAAAACATCATTTCAGGAATTCTTTTTTATTTAATACATATTATCTGTACCCACTTCAAATTATCATATTCTTTACAGGACCATTTTTAAAACCAATATTGAAACACCGATTAAAATAAATTAGATAGTCCTTAAATATTAACATGACAAATGGTATTGCTTTAAGAACCAAACATTTTACATTATTAAAAGTAAAATTAAAAAACAACAAACACAACATAAACAAAATAATTAATTAATAAATAAATAATGTAATAGAATACAATACAGTACAATATAAACATAATAGTGTGGCGGGATGTAGCCCAGTGGTAAAGCGCCCGTTTGATATTACGACCCCCCCCCCCCCCCCCCCCCCCCCCCCCGCGCACGCGCCTGTGTAGTCGGTCTTGGATCGATCCCCGTCAGTAGGCCCATTGGGCTATTTCTCGTTCCAGCCAGTGCACCACGATTGGTAGATCAAAGGTCGTGGGAAAGTGCATATAAAAAGATTCTTTACTGCATTAGAAAAAAATGTAGCGGGTTTCCTTTGATGACTGCGTGTCAGAATTACCAAATGTTTGACATCCAGTGACCGATGATTAATTAATCAATGTGCCCTAGTGGTGTTGTTAAACAAAAAACAAAAAAATAATAATAATAATATAATCATTATAACAATAATAAATGTTAAAGTTTTAAGCTATAGAATAAAATGTACTTACCTGGTTTATTATTAATTTTCCAATATGTTTTCTTCAGAAATGATTTTACTTTACAATCATCATCCCGACTTCCGGCCACTACGCACGTGCGTCGTTTATTGGACCAGTGCATGTTCTGTTGGCACTTCATCGTGGAGAAGAACGGCCTTCCGTTCACGCACACACTGTATCTTCGGCAGTCCGATTCCTTCCGAACAAAGCTGATGTACGTGCAGTCTCGGCACGGCGCACGTGCACGTTTGTATCTGGTACATCCCCTCTGCGCACCACACTGGGTTACCACAACCAGCAACACAAACGTAATCAAGAAGGCGAGTTTACACGTTGACGGTATATTATTAAATATGATCATGGTGGAGGGTGAAAATAATAAATTATTAAACAGAAACAAATACTGCGAAGAAACACGTATCTTAATAAAACGAGTAGCTATGAAGAATATTCACACGATGAAAGAAATTATGACAGTTCTATTTGGAAAACAACAAAAAATATTTTGATAAAACACAAAAGACTAATGAGACATTTTTGTAGAATTCCTGGAATTTCCAATACCTGAGGAACGAGAGGACTTCAACACAACCAGCTGTTTGCAGAACAATGACTTCCGTGTCATCGCTATCGCTTTAAATATTGCCCTGTTTTGTGTCTTGGTGTCTTTAGGATGCGTGCACACGACGGGTTACCTCAACACCTATTCCTTGCACGTCCTGGAGGATGAGGTGGAGATGACAATACGCTTACAGTACAGAGAGTGATCCCGAAAGTCGTGGACCTGTTGAACCCCTGTTTGACCACTGTACTAGTGTCCTGTTTAGTCTTTGTCCCCTCAGTAGATAAAACTGGCTAATCCCAAGTTCTGATGTGGACCAACCTCCACCGAAACAAGTCTTACCCTAATTAAACACGATAGCTTGTCTATTGCGGGGTTCGCATTTTATGTGCAAACACGTCAAATCTGCGGTCCGATCTGAACGTTTACCTTGCGTAGAGTCCGTAATTGATGTTACCTGTGCCGCGCTGGCCGCGTTGGAAACTCTCATTTCTTCTGGCGGCGTGTCATTTACTCGAGTTTGATTGTGGTCTGTTAATTACAGGCGTGTGGAGGGGGACGTGACTGTCGTGGGATGTTGCCGGGGATGACGTGGTCGCCAACAACATGTTTGTTTATTGTCCATTTAACAGCTCAGTGTTTTGTTACATGTCCATCCTAGATGTTACACGCGCAAATTACTGAGTGATGATACTGGTATATACTTTTGTTGATTATTGTTTATATGTTTTGTATAATTGTATATAATGTGTATACTTATGAGCCACACGGCTTAAAGTAAATTAACTACTACTATTTTCATAAACTTTGCACAATGGTGATTATTTATATAGCTAGAAAATAAAATTCATTCCTATGATGGAATTAGCGGATAAATTCAACTACACTGTCAGCTGGTCGCATAAAGAGAGAATAACAAGTTAATGACGTGTATTATCGGCTTTATCCTGTGAAAGTAAGAACGGCGAACTTCCAGAAGCTTAACGAGCCGAATTTCCTATTCTTCCTGACAAGGATAAACAAGTTAATGACGTGTATTATCGGCTTTATCCTGTGAAAGTAAGAACGGGAAACTTCCAGAAGCTTAACGAGCCGAATTTCCCATTCGTCCTGACCAGGATAAACTAGTTAATGAAGTGTATTATCGGCTTTATCCTGTGAAAGTAAGAACGGCGAACTTCCAGAAGCTTAACGAGCCGAATTTCCCATTCGTCCTGACCAGGATAAACTAGTTAATGACGTGTATTATCGGCTTTACCCTGTGAAAGTAAGAACCGGAAACTTCAAGAAGCTTAACGAGCCGAATTTCCCATTCGTCCTGACCAGGATAAACTAGTTAATGACGTGTATTATCGGCTTTATCCTGTGAAAGTAAGAACGGCGAACTTCCAAAAGCTTAACGAGCCGAATTTCCCATTCGTCCTGACCAGGATAAACTAGTTAATGACGTGTATTATCGGCTTTATCCTGTGAAAGTAAGAACGGGAAACTTCCAGAAGCTTAACGAGCCGAATTTCCCATTCGTCCTGACCAGGATAAACTAGTTAATGACGTGTATTATCGGCTTTATCCTGTGAAAGTAAGAACGGCGAACTTCCAGAAGCTTAACGAGCCGAATTTCCCATTCGTCCTGACCAGGATAAACTAGTTAATGACGTGTATTATCGGCTTTATCCTGTGAAAGTAAGAACGGCGAACTTCCAAAAGCTTAACGAGCCGAATTTCCCATTCGTCCTGACCAGGATAAACTAGTTAATGACGTGTATTATCGGCTTTATCCTGTGAAAGTAAGAACGGAAAACTTCCAGAAGCTTAACGAGCCGAATTTCCCATTCGACCTGACCAGGATAAACTAGTTAATGACGTGTATTATCGGCTTTATCGGCTTTATCCTGTGAAAGTAAGAACGGGAAACTTCCAGAAGCTTAACGAGCCGAATTTCCCATTCGTCCTGACCAGGATAAACTAGTTAATGACGTGTATTATCGGCTTTATCCTGTGAAAGTAAGAACGGAAAACTTCCAGAAGCTTAACGAGCCGAATTTCCCATTCGTCCTGACCAGGATAAACTAGTTAATGACGTGTATTATCGGCTTTATCCTGTGAAAGTAAGAACGGAAAACTTCCAGAAGCTTAACGAGCCGAATTTCCCATTCGTCCTGACCAGGATAAACTAGTTAATGACGTGTATTATCGGCTTTATCCTGTGAAAGTAAGAACGGAAAACTTCCAGAAGCTTAACGAGCCGAATTTCCCATTCGTCCTGACCAGGATAAACTAGTTAATGACGTGTATTATCGGCTTTATCCTGTGAAAGTAAGAACGGGAAACTTCCAGAAGCTTAACGAGCCGAATTTCCCATTCGTCCTGACCAGGATAAACTAGTTAATGACGTGTATTATCGGCTTTATCCTGTGAAAGTAAGAACGGCGAACTTCCAGAAGCTTAACGAGCCGAATTTCCCATTCGTCCTGACCAGGATAAACTAGTTAATGACGTGTATTATCGGCTTTATCCTGTGAAAGTAAGAACGGCGAACTTCCAAAAGCTTAACGAGCCGAATTTCCCATTCGTCCTGACCAGGATAAACTAGTTAATGACGTGTATTATCGGCTTTATCCTGTGAAAGTAAGAACGGAAAACTTCCAGAAGCTTAACGAGCCGAATTTCACATTCGACCTGACCAGGATAAACTAGTTAATGACGTGTATTATCGGCTTTATCGGCTTTATCCTGTGAAAGTAAGAACGGGAAACTTCCAGAAGCTTAACGAGCCGAATTTCCCATTCGTCCTGACCAGGATAAACTAGTTAATGACGTGTATTATCGGCTTTATCCTGTGAAAGTAAGAACGGAAAACTTCCAGAAGCTTAACGAGCCGAATTTCCCATTCGTCCTGACCAGGATAAACTAGTTAATGACGTGTATTATCGGCTTTATCCTGTGAAAGTAAGAACGGAAAACTTCCAGAAGCTTAACGAGCCGAATTTCACATTCGTCCTGACCAGGATAAACTAGTTAATGACGTGTATTATCGGCTTTATCCTGTGAAAGTAAGAACGGAAAACTTCCAGAAGCTTAACGAGCCGAATTTCACATTCGTCCTGACCAGGATAAACTAGTTAATGACGTGTATTATCGGCTTTATCCTGTGAAAGTAAGAACGGAAAACTTCCAGAAGCTTAACGAGCCGAATTTCCCATTCGTCCTGACCAGGATAAACTAGTTAATGACGTGTATTATCGGCTTTATCGGCTTTATCCTGTGAAAGTAAGAACGGGAAACTTCCAGAAGCTTAACGAGCCGAATTTCCCATTCGTCCTGACCAGGATAAACTAGTTAATGACGTGTATTATCGGCTTTATCCTGTGAAAGTAAGAACGGAAAACTTCCAGAAGCTTAACGAGCCGAATTTCACATTCGTCCTAACCAGGATAAACTAGTTAATGACGTGTATTATCGGCTTTATCCTGTGAAAGTAAGAACGGCGAACTTCCAAAAGCTTAACGAGCCGAATTTCCCATTCGTCCTGACCAGGATAAACTAGTTAATGACGTGTATTATCGGCTTTATCCTGTGAAAGTAAGAACGGAAAACTTCCAGAAGCTTAACGAGCCGAATTTCACATTCGTCCTGACCAGGATAAACTAGTTAATGACGTGTATTATCGGCTTTATCGGCTTTATCCTGTGAAAGTAAGAACGGGAAACTTCCAGAAGCTTAACGAGCCGAATTTCCCATTCATCCTGACCAGGATAAACTAGTTAATGACGTGTATTATCGGCTTTATGCTGTGAAAGTAAGAACGGAAAACTTCCAGAAGCTTAACGAGCCGAATTTCCCATTCGTCCTGACCAGGATAAACTAGTTAATGACGTGTATTATCGGCTTTATCCTGTGAAAGTAAGAACGGAAAACTTCCAGAAGCTTAACGAGCCGAATTTCACATTCGTCCTGACCAGGATAAACTAGTTAATGACGTGTATTATCGGCTTTATCGGCTTTATCCTGTGAAAGTAAGAACGGGAAACTTCCAGAAGCTTAACGAGCCGAATTTCCCATTCGTCCTGACCAGGATAAACTAGTTAATGACGTGTATTATCGGCTTTATCCTGTGAAAGTAAGAACGGCGAACTTCCAGAAGCTTAACGAGCCGAATTTCCCATTCGTCCTGACCAGGATAAACTAGTTAATGACGTGTATTATCGGCTTTATCCTGTGAAAGTAAGAACGGGAAACTTCCAGAAGCTTAACGAGCCGAATTTCCCATTCGTCCTGACCAGGATAAACTAGTTAATGACGTGTATTATCGGCTTTATCCTGTGAAAGTAAGAACGGGAAACTTCCAGAAGCTTAACGAGCCGAATTTCCCATTCGTCCTGACCAGGATAAACAAGTTAATGACGTGTATTATCGGCTTTATCCTGTGAAAGTAAGAACGGCGAACTTCCAGAAGCTTAACGAGCCGAATTTCCCATTCGTCCTGACCAGGATAAACTAGTTAATGACGTGTATTATCGGCTTTATCGGCTTTATCCTGTGAAAGTAAGAACGGGAAACTTCCAGAAGCTTAACGAGCCGAATTTCCCATTCGTCCTGACCAGGATAAACTAGTTAATGACGTGTATTATCGGCTTTATCCTGTGAAAGTAAGAACGGCGAACTTCCAGAAGCTTAACGAGCCGAATTTCCCATTCGTCCTGACCAGGATAAACTAGTTAATGACGTGTATTATCGGCTTTATCCTGTGAAAGTAAGAACGGGAAACTTCCAGAAGCTTAACGAGCCGAATTTCCCATTCGTCCTGACCAGGATAAACTAGTTAATGACGTGTATTATCGGCTTTATCCTGTGAAAGTAAGAACGGGAAACTTCCAGAAGCTTAACGAGCCGAATTTCCCATTCGTCCTGACCAGGATAAACAAGTTAATGACGTGTATTATCGGCTTTATCCTGTGAAAGTAAGAACGGCGAACTTCCAGAAGCTTAACGAGCCGAATTTCCCATTCGTCCTGACCAGGATAAACTAGTTAACGACGTGTATTATCGGCTTTATCCTGTGAAAGTAAGAACGGGAAACTTCCAGAAGCTTAACGAGCCGAATTTCCCATTCGTCCTGACCAGGATAAACTAGTTAATGACGTGTATTATCGGCTTTATCCTGTGAAAGTAAGAACGGCGAACTTCCAAAAGCTTAACGAGCCGAATTTCCCATTCGTCCTGACCAGGATAAACTAGTTAATGACGTGTATTATCGGCTTTATCCTGTGAAAGTAAGAACGGCGAACTTCCAAAAGCTTAACGAGCCGAATTTCCCATTCGTCCTGACCAGGATAAACTAGTTAATGAAGTGTATTATCGGCTTTATTCTGTGAAAGTAAGAACGGGAAACTTCCAGAAGCTTAACGAGCCGAATTTCCCATTCGTCCTGACCAGGATAAACAAGTTAATGACGTGTATTATCGGCTTTATCCTGTGAAAGTAAGAACGGCGAACTTCCAGAAGCTTAACGAGCCGAATTTCCCATTCGTCCTGACCAGGATAAACTAGTTAATGACGTGTATTATCGGCTTTATCCTGTGAAAGTAAGAACGGGAAACTTCCAGAAGCTTAACGAGCCGAATTTCCCATTCGTCCTGACCAGGATAAACTAGTTAATGACGTGTATTATCGGCTTTATCCTGTGGAAGTAAGAAGGGGAAACTTCCAGAAGCTTAACGAGCCGAATTTCCCATTCGTCCTGACCAGGATAAAGCCGATGACGTACGCCATTGACCTGTAACTCGAGAAGAGTGGGAAATCAACTTTTATTTATTCCTAACTTTTGATTTGCTCAAGCTAAAGCAAGCAGGATTTTTGCAGTATAACATACACAATTCATGTGTTCAGACTTCAGAAAAATGTTGTCTGCATCGTCTACAATTACTTTTTAAAAATAAATGTACAATTTCTGAAATATTAAGAATATTCAATTGAAAATCCAGCCAAAGAAAAAGAGTCAAGTCAGCTAGGTCACGCTACAAGGCTAGCAGTTTATGGCTGCTTGAAACGATTAATATCATTGGATAATACAAAGAGTATTGGTTTCAGGATAAAAAGATACAAACTGAGATATTTGGGAATCAAACGTATCACTTTATTCTCCAATGTGCTAGATTCAATAATATAAGAACCAAATTTATAAAATATTATTACCAAAGACGTCCAAGTGTTTTAAAATTTATTCAAATTCTAAGTACTGGTAATATTAAAACACTTAATATCCTCGGGAAGCATTTAGTACGAACAAATATTCTGAGAGATAAATTATTGGAATAAATCATATAATGCTGTACAATACAGAACCTGTACTGGGTAGCACAGAAGTATACATTTGAATAAATAATGAAAGATCGTGACGGCTATAGGTCATATTCCACAAATTATATAAAACTGTATATTGTTTCCATAGAGAGCATAACTATTTTTAGTTAACTATTAAATACATATAGGCTATTACCAGATTGTGTTTTGGTATCATCAATATCATCATACTATAGCCTACCATTAGCCTAATGTACATTTTTTAAATTTCTGATATAAGTTATTGACGATACCGAAACACACGATATCTGTATCATATAATCTCATACACGATATCTTTATCATAATATAATCTCAAGCTTAATACAACATTTTATTTAATTTATTTATTTTGTATGTATATATGATGCAGAGTCACTTTATCGACTTATACTGGGGCATAACGAGATACTTAACGTTTGTTGTGCTCTCATTGGCCATGGATATGCGTTACAAGGGCAAATGTAACACATTGTGCTTCATTAGGTTATAAACTATCAATATACCAGACAACAGCTGGCAATTGTAGAGCATAACCAAATATTGTGAAAATTTCAAAAGGGTCTGAAATTTCCCATATTGCCCCATTTACGGGGTAAATTGGGATTTGGTAAAGGGGCAAATTGAAATGGATGGGGCATAATGGGATGACATTCTCCCTCCATAGATCACAGAAAAATAAACAACTCTGACAAACTATCAAAGCTGCAAAACATTTATTTTAACTGAATAAAAGCACCGCATGAACACCTGTTCACAATAGATTATAACTAAAACCTAAAATGCAATGAACAACCTCCAAACACAAACTTATAAACCGAATTCTAGGGAAAAGTTAATCACTTTACGGAAGTAATCAGTAAATAAGTAAAAACCTTGTATAAAACAACAGTTTACTCTTAACTCACAGAGTAGGCCAAACAAGAAAAAACGGTTCAACTATCATAACTATTCAACTTCTGAACCTCAACTGTCAGATTTAAGGTGATTTAGTCAGAACAGATATCACAAATAAAGTCATCCTCTTCAACCCCTGCACAGTCCTGGTGAGACCACCCTTTGCAGGTGGTACGCTGAACCCAAACTTCACCTTCAGCCGAATTAGAGTATACATCATTGCAATATAAGCACTGTGCATCTTCATCATCAATGCTGTTTCCAGCAGGCCCCTCCGTTACAACTGTAGACATTTTGCTGGCCTTGCCACGCTTACTACCACATTTCGCTCCTTTCCCCTTTGTTTTAGGCCTAATCACTTTATTCACAGTATTTGCTTTCTGCTGTTCCAGGAGTTGCTGCTTGTATGGGCTACTTGTTAATACAACCGTTGATCCACGTTTTATGCCTTTACGTGTCACAGAAACCTTTTCTTTGAGCTTCGGGATTGGAGAAATAACAGACGGTAAAACAAAGGACATCGGTTTTGCCCTAGGAGAGGCCACTCCAGAAGTGAAAGAAACAGCAGGAGGAACCTCAAACCCATCCTTGAGTGCTGGTGCTGTGCGGGTGGGTGTTTGTGGGTTGATAGTACCGGTGGTGGGTGGAATGACAAGACTTGGCGACGCATCCTTAGACACTGGTGGTGTTGGTGTAGGTGTTTTTGGCTGAGTAGCATCAGTAATTGATGGAACGACAAGACTCTGTGAGGTAGCCTTAGGCACTAGTGGTGTAGAGGTGGGTGTTTGTGGTTGGGTAGCATCAGTAGTGGATGGAACGACAAGACTCTGAGAGGTAGCCTTAGGCACTAGTGGTGTAGAGGTGGGTGTTTGTGGTTGGGTAGCATCAGTAGTGGATGGAACGACAAGACTCTGAGAGGTAGCCTTAGGCAATGGTGCTGGAGGAGTGGGCGCCTTTGGCTTGATAGGACCAATAGTAGTGTTCGTCTGGCCGGTTATCAGTATGAATGACTGGAGAGGCAGCGTCAATAATGTCATCTGCAGCATGCATAGGTACATCTGTCGTTTCGGCAGGTGCAAAGTCATGTTCCTGGAAGATATCCCTATTCACTGGGGAAATGCCTGTCTTCCTAAACCCGTTGACAGCAGTGAGAGAAGTGGCAGCTCTGATTTATGCCTGTCCAAATAATTCAGCTACCTGATAAATTGTAACCACTTTTCCTGGATTATGACGGAGCCATTTCTCAACCTCCTGTGTGTAGAAGGTGCTCAGAGGTTTCATGAACGAAACATCAAGTGGTTGTAATCTATGGCTGCAGTGGGGAGGAAGGCACACTATTACCACACCATTATCTCTTGCCAAGTCGATCACTTCCAGGTTCTTAGTATGAGTTGCGTGGCCATCCAGGACAAGTAGGACTGGGTCTTCCTTACATGGCTTACAATGTTTCATGAAGTGCTGAAACCATGTTACGAACAGCTCCGTCTGCATCCAGCCAGACTTGTGGACCACACAAAGTGATCCTGGAGGTGCACCCATCTTCAAATGCTCTTTCATTCTCACCCTAGGAAAAATTATCATTGGTGGGATATAATTGCCAAGTGCGTTCATACAAATAGTAGCAGTGCTCAGTGTGCCACGCTCTGCAGATGTTAGAGTGCCGACTTGCTTCTTGCCTCTGAGAGCAATGACATTAGATGGGACTCCCTGCACTGTGGTTATTCCTGTCTCATCCACGTTATAAATCCTACCTGGTTCAAAATGGTACTTGTCTTGCAGTGATTCTAACAAAGTAAAAAATGCCATGACACTCTGACGATAAAAACCTCTAGCTCTGGCTGCAGAGGTGGCTTCAGGACATCTGATTGACAAATTAGAGTGTCTGCGAAGAAACTTTGCCAGCCAATCTTTGCCAGCTCTCTCAGTTTCACTGTGGAACTTATGTGGAAGTCCATTTCTCTCCGCCAGTTGGAAGGCCAGCAATCTCACATCAACAGTGGTCAGTCCATGAAATATCTCTTCCATCCTTAATATGTAGTTCACCAGTTCTTCCTCCAATGGTTTTGGGAATACTGTTTCAAAATTACCAAGTCCTTTGTTTGAACCAGTTGCTCGTTTGTTCTTGTCTTTCACCCTACGCTCTAGTGTGGATTTCGGAACATCATATTCCTTGCTGGCAGCAAGGTATCCAAGTCGACCAGATCTCACTTCATTAATTGCTCGTTCCATGGAATTTTCAGACCACGATTGGCGGTTGGTTTTTCTTTTATATGTACGCACCATTTTATATGCTACTATCTAGAAAGACCTGCAATTATAAAGGCACCATTAAAAAAATAGATTTTGCCTTTTCCAAGGTGAGAATTGGCTGTAGCCTAGGCATAAGCCATTTATTGCATGTCTTGACAAACTTAGGACCATCACTTCAACAAAAGATCGACCAAATGTTTTGATATTTTTAAACGATTTACTATGGGGCAAAATGGGAATGCCTATGGGGCAAAATGGGAATGTTATCCCTTTATGCCCCAGCCATGGGTCTTGTACTTGACCGCCACTAAGCAAACACCATCAAATGTATCAAAACTAAACTGTTAATTTAACGTTTATGTGATCTAAGACCAACCAAACCTAATATAGAATGGATCCAGAGCTAGCCCTGTCCCCTATATATGAGGGAGAGACTAAATCGTAGACACTGAGAGTTGTCAGCCAGTGAGCGTCTACTGAATATTCATGATCAAACGGTTGATCGACATCGAGATTTTACGACATCGAGTAATGTTCTGGTGTATACATATATAAATTATTCCAACTGTAGATATTAATGTAACAAGTATTTAATAATATACAGTGTGCTTAATAAATTGTGTAATTGAATGTTACGTAGCGTATATCAATGTCGTTGTTTGTTGTTTTCCTGCTCTTCTTCTGTGGGATAATCCCGCCGATATTTTGATGAATTTTACACCAGTGGTTACGGTTATCTAAACGTCAAAATTGTAATGCACGTCTGTACAACTTAATTTCATAAACAAATAAACAAACAACAACAACAAAAATCATTCAACAACTACAGAATGTATAATTTAAAATAATTACTGTATAAATGAGTACAGGTCAAACCGATTACAAAAAATGTTGTCCACTACTGTTAATTATAATTATTTAATTATTTGTAATAACAATTGTCCTAAATAAAAATAATAACAACAACAACACAACAGTAGTTACGGTAGGTTTTTGGAAAATTATAAATTTAAGATTTCAGTAGGTTGGATTATAAATACATTATCTCACTACCAAGTACACATGAAGTCATCCACTGATGTAGTTAACAAATTACACACTTCTTGGCTAATGTCTATTTCCTCAAAGTAAAAGTCTACTTTTGTAGACACAAAATTAATCAATTATCTAAGTGATCAGAGTAGATTTCTGTTTCTTTATTTTTTTAAATATGATTTTTATTAAATAGATTTGAATAAAGTACCACTGAAGGTTCATTTACCTTTAATATACATATACATACATGTATACATACATGTATACATACATACATACATACATACATACATACATACATACATACATACATACATACATACATACATACGTGACAGTGTGAGTGTGTGTGTGTGTGTAACCGGCCTCGGTGGCGCAGTGGTTAAGCCATCGGACTACAGGCTGGTAGGTACAGGGTTCGCAACCCCGTACCGGCTCTAGCCCATAGCAAGTTCTTAAGGACTCAATGCATAGGTGTAAGGCTACTACACCCTCTTCTCTCTCCCTAACCACTAACCAACTAACAACTAACCCACTGTCCTGGACAGACAGCCCAGATAACTGAGGTGTGTGCCCAAGACAGTGTGCTTGAACCTTAATTGGATATAAGCACGGAAATAAGCTGAAATAAATGTGTGCGTGTGTGAAATACATATGTATAAGTAAACACTTTTTTTTTTTTTTTAATGACACCACTAGAGCACATTGATTCATTGGATGTCAAACATTTGGTAATTCTGACATAGTCTTAGAGAGGAAACCCACTATATTTTTTCATTAGTAGCAGGTAATCTTTTATATGCACCATACCACAGCTTTTGATATACATGTACCAGTGGTGGTGCACTGGCTGTAATAAGAAATAGCACAATGGTCCAATAAAAATGGACCGATCCTAGACCGACCATGCTTTACCAGTGGGCTACGTCCGGCCCCTCCAATTTATGTAGACACTGAAAATTAAATATGAATATGAATTATTCATCAACTATCTAACTGATCAGGGTAGATTTCCATTTTATTACATATGTGCATTTACATTTCCATTAAAATTATATTATTATTTTTTAAGTGGATGTGAATAATCTTACTGTATGTTTACTACCGATGTCAGTGGTAGTTTTCAGAAAAACAGACATGTAACATTTCAGAAGGGTGGATTTTATGATACTTACATGTATCTACTGAGGATACATGGATATCATCCACCGAGGGTAGTTTTCCTTTAATATGTTATATTACATTACACATATGTTGGCTAATGTATATTTCAGCTACGTAAACACCGTTTAATGTAGACATGACAATTCAATATGAATGTGATGGCTTAATCTATTATTTAACTGATCAGGGTAGATTTTCTTTTCATGTGTGAAAGTTTGATTTTTTTAAATTTTTTTTTTGTAACAAGATGTCAATAATCTTACTGCATATTTACTATCCATGTCAGGAGTGGTTTTCAGAAAAGATGACTCTTAAAATTTCAAAAGCGTGGATTTCACCATACTTAACTACCGAAGGTATATGGACATCATCCACCGAGGGTAGTTTTCCTTTAATATGTTATATTACATTACACATATGTTGGCTAATGTATATTTCAGCTACGTAAACACCGTTTAATGTAGACATGACAATTCAATATGAATGTGATGGCTTAATCTATTATTTAACAGATCAGGGTAGATTTTCTTTTCATGTGTAAAAGTTTGATTTTTTTTTTTTTTTTTTTTTTTTTTTTTTGTAACAAGATGTCAATAATCTTACTGCATATTTACTATCCATGTCAGGAGTGGTTTTCAGAAAAGATGACTCTTAAAATTTCAAAAGCGTGGATTTTACCATACTTAACTACCGAAGGTATATGGACATCATCCACCGAGGGTAGTTTTCCTTTAATATGTTATATTACATTACACATATGTTGGCTAATGTATATTTCAGCTACGTAAACACCGTTTAATGTAGACATGACAATTCAATATGAATGTGATGGCTTAATCTATTATTTAACAGATCAGGGTAGATTTTCTTTTCATGTGTAAAAGTTTGATTTTTTTTGTTTTAATTTTTTTTTTTTTTTTGTAACAAGATGTCAATAATCTTACTGCATATTTACTATCCATGTCAGGAGTGGTTTTCAGAAAAACAGACACGTAACATTTGAAAAGGGTGGATTTTATGATACTTAACTACTGAGGGTATATGGACAATATGAATGTGATGGCTTAATCTATTATTTAACTGATCAGGGTAAATTATCTTTTCATATCTTTTTTTTTATTTAAATAAATAGATATGAATAACCTTACTGCATATTTACTATATATGTCAGAAGTAGTTTTCAGAAAAGGAGATCCTTAACATTTCAAAAGGGTGGATTTTACAGTATGGTACCTAACTACTGAGGATACATGGATATCATCCACCAAGGGTACTTTTCCTTTAATATGGTACATTACATTACATATATGTTGGTTAATGTATATTTGAGCTGAGTAAACACCTTCTAATGTAGACATGACAATTTAATATGAATATGATGGCTTAATCGATTATCTAACTGATTAGGGTGGATTTTCTTTTCATATGAAAATTTTAATTTTAATTTAATTTAATTTTTATTATTATTATTTTTTAATAAATAGATATGAATAACCTTACTGCATATTTACTATGTCAGGAGTAGTTTTCAGAAAAGGAGATTCTTAACATTTCAAAAGGGTGGATTTTACTGTACCTAACTACCGAAGGTACATGGATATCATCCACTGAGGATACTTTTCCTTTAACATGGTATATTACATTACATATATGTTGGCTAATGTATATTTCAGCCAAGTAAACACCTTCTAATGTAGACATGACAATTAAATATGTATATCATGGATTAATCCATTATCTAAATGATCAGAGTACATTTCCAAATTAAAAGAAATTATTATTATTATTATTATTATTTAAAAATATATGTGAATAACCTTATGGTACATGTATGTTTACTGTCAGTGCTAGGGATAGTTCTAGGAAAATGAGACACTTAAGATTTGAGTAGGGTGGATTTTACAGTACCCAACTACCGAGGGTACATTATCGTCCACCAAGGGTACTTTTCCCAAAAGATGTTATATTAATTTACATATTTGTTAACTAATGTATATTTCAGCTAAGTAAAACACCTTATGTAGACACTATATGTGATAGATTAATCCATTATCAAAATGATCAGTGTAGATGTCTAAATTGTATGTAATGTTTTTATTTTGTAATCAAATATATGTGAATAACCAACCTTACAGTATGTTTACTATCTATGCTAGTAGTGGAGCAACTTAGCTGATCAATTGTGCACTTTTCTGTGAAAGCATGAACATTGGCAAATGGTTAGATTAACCCAATACAAGGATATTTAGTCCAGGGCCCACTGGAAATTGCACCCTGTATGGCTGCCATCTTGAAATCCAAGATGGCCACCATTGTGGACCTGTTTTGTTTAATATCTCCTTAACTAATACACATATCGAGAGAGTTGAAATGCCTATACCCACATGTTAGGAGACTAGGAATCCAGTGGTGACAGAAGTGTTTGCAAATTGTGGCTGCCATCTTGAAATCAAAGATGGTCGCCGTCCACATGCTATTTTGCCAATCTGATTAACAGCTCTACTGGGTCTGACAGTAGATCTAACAGCATTGCGTGGACTCTTATGTCCAGGTGACATTTCATCTATAAATAACAATTTAAATATCGACCAATTACACTTCGCCTTTTATAGCGTTATTCGGGAACATACAAATTCTAAAAATATTGGGCGAGACTATTTATGCAATAGGCGACCTTGTTGGTCTATTTCAACACTGAAAAAACAGGGGGGAAAGTGCAGTAATAAACTCTGGATTGTATACTAGTATAAACAGATTTTATGGCTATACCATCACAGCGGGTTTTTTTGTCTTGAAACGAATTTTATATAAAATTTTATATTGAAATTAGTTTTCAGCATACTTCGTAATTCACCCGAATCATTTCATATACCCTCGGCATAATCCCGAATGTTTTCAAATTCTTTTCAAATCACTGGCATGATTTTGCAAGTAAGGTTTTGATTGGTCGAATGAAAGGTCAACTGGACCTCATCCAACGGGCTGCTGTTAGATCCACATGTAATAGTGGAGCTAATTTTAATTAGATTGCTATTTTGCTCAATATCTCATTTAGTAGAAAAGATATCATTACAGATTTAACACCTAGACTGACATATCAGGGGTCTAAGAATCCAATGGTGACATCGAATATATGGCTGTCATCTTGAAATCCAAGATGGCCTCATCCACAAGCTATTTTACTCAATATCTCATAAAATATAAAATATATCAATACAGTTTTAACACCTATAATAACATTAATCATCGGCTATTGTCACTATAGGTACTTGTGCGATCATACATCAAAATGACGAATCTTGCAATAATAGTGGTCATCCTGTTCTGTTATAAAGACAGGCTGCAGGTTCTGAAATCAAGTCTTAAATGAGTGGCAAGCAGTGTGGACCATACCACTAACAAGTCAGCAGGTGTGCAGGCAGAATTAATGGAATTTTCTGTAAGGAGACTGGAATTTTAGGTGATGGTAAAGATCTTGTCACAAAGGTAGTGTTGGACAGCTCATTATTTTATATAACGCAACTGACAGAAACAAGCGGACACTTATAAACAATGGGGAATGGGGAAAGCTAACGAAACATGAGTGGCACCCAGAGGCATCAATGGCTTCACTATGAGAGCTGACTGATTTCTTCAAATGCACTTGCAAATTTATGGCTCATTAATAGGAGATGGTATAAATATAATATAAAAAAAAAAACCCCAGAATTACAGGTAGTGAAATGTTTAAGCAACACTTTGACAGCAAATTAGAATTTACATTGTCAAACCATTAACAAACATAACTGAACACATTTTATTCTGACTGAGCACATTGAGTTTGCATCTTTTAATGTCAGGATACCAAATTTTAAGTATGTAAATACTGTCTGAGTTTCCAATAACAATTACATTGTATCTAATCACATTAAATATTTATTATAAGCAATTCCTTATTTTTATAAACCATAGTCAAACATTTAAAACAACAGAACATGTCGATTAGATTTGGATGTCCAAACATATGTATTTCAAAATTTTCTTGTGGCCATTTTGAAAAATATGGCACCACTCCACCCGTTGCCCACTAATTTTATATACATGTTGTAGTACCTATCATAGCATCTATATATGTATATATATGTATATGTATGTATGTATGTATGTATGTATGTATGTATGTATGTATATCTATATATTGTATGTATGTCGAGGTTGACTATTACATACATAGATATTAACGCACTGGCGCAGGGGATAATTAAATCCTTTCTGGCCTCAAAAATTGTCCCATGCCGTTGCTGGGACTCGAACCTGTGGCACCGATTCGCCCGCAAATTGCAAGACTAACCACGATACGCTCTGAGCTATCGAAGCTTCCATAAAAAGGAAGTTTCTTTAACTCAACCATATGCATGGGGCCTACAATCTACGCGGTCGATCCCGCTTACGTGCATGAAACAGTGGGCAGACCTGGCACTGGCTAGTATGTATTGATGTATGAATATCTATATATATTGTATGTATGTCGAGGTTGACTATTACATACATAGATATTAACGCACTGGTGCTGGAAATCCTTTCTGGCCTCAAAATTGTCCCATGCCGTTGCTGGGACTCGAACCTGTGGGATTCGCCCGCAAAATTTAACACATAGTTTCTGGCCTCAAAAATCGTCCCATGCCATTGCTGGGACTCGAACCTGTGGCACCGATTCCAGTCGCAAATTGCAAGACTAACCACGATACGCTCTGAGCTATCGAAGCTTCCATAAAAAGGAAGTTTCTTTAACTCAACCATATGTATGTATGTATGTATGTATGTATGTATGTATGCAACGGGTGGAGTGCATGCATACATACATACATACATACATACATACATATATATATATATATATATATATATATATATATATATATATATATATATATATATAAATGTGTGTCTGTGTATTTCATTCTTCTCTACACTATATGCCTACAGTTTATGAGAATAAAGGTCATTGTCTTTATGATAATCTCGAAGAATTACCACTTGGGTGTGCAAAATTTGACACATAGTTGTTATCTATGGATTCTGACACTGTTGGGGGTTCACATCGATAATCCACTGGGTGCCATCCTTGAGAAAACAAAGAAGAACAATTTTTATATCTACCCCATGGTTTTAGGAGCCAGGAAAGACACTGGTGCCATCATAATTGGTGTCATCATAATTCATGAGGGCGGGTAATGCGTTCACTTGATGCACGGTCGGTCTAGGATCGATCCCTGTCGGTGGACCCATTGGGCTATTTCTCATTCCAGCTAGTGCTCCACAACTGGTGTAACAAAGGCCATGGTATGTACTATTCTGTCTGTGGGATGGTGCACATAAAAGATCCCTTGCTGCTAATCGAAAAGAGTAGCCCATTAAGTGGCCACAGTGGGTTTCTTCTCTCAGTATCTGTGTGGTCCTTAACCATATGTCTGATGCCATATAAGCGTAAATAACATGTGTTGAGTGTGTCGTTAAATAAAACATTTCCTTCCTTCATAATTAAGATTTCATAAATGGGTCACCTGAATACAAGATGGTTGCCAATATGGTGGTTCAAATGGAGAAAATGGCAATAAATTGCTTATTGTTTGATACAGAAAAGTAACTCTTGCATTTAACCCATGGTTTTAGGGATCAATGAACACAATGAAAGTAGTTCTTCTATACCTGTTAATTTTAATTTATTCAAGATGGCCACCAATATAAGTAATGAACCGAGGAAGGTGGAACTGTTAAAAGTAACAGTCACACAAAAGACTTGTTGGTTTAAAAGGATGACCTACATGTAATAATGAAAAACCGGCCTCGGTGGCGTAGTGGTTAAGCCATCAGACTACAGGCTGGTAGGTACAGGGTTCGCAGCTCCAACCCAACCCAGAGCGAGTTCTTAAGGGCTCAATGGATAGGTGTAAGGCCACTATACCCTCTTCTCTCTCACTAAACAACTAACCCACTGTCCTAGACAGACGGCCCAGATAGCTGAGGTGTGTGCCCAGGACAGCGTGCTTGAACCTTAATTGGATATAAGCACGAAAATAAGTTGAAATGAAATGAATAATGAAACACTATATTAAAGTGACCCTTTATTGGGTTATTTTTTTTCTCTCGGGTACTGTGTGTGTTGTTTAGTGAGCATGATAGTTTTTTTGCCAGTTTGCAATGGAATTCAGTTTTAGCTGGTCTGGTTTTTTATTTTTATTTTTACAATAATGGTATTTAACACTGGGAATAAATAGCAAGTACTAGGCCACCTAAAATAATGTTACACTGCAAATTAACAAAATTACATCATGCATACTACACCATGCACAACACTACCAAATATCTTACATTCTATTGGCCAAGAAAAGGTCACTGTAAAATAATGTTACAATGCATTTTACATCTGTCAATCCATTCAACTGATTGGGTTCTTTCTCGTTTCAACCAGTGCACCACAACTGGTCAAAGTCCATGGTATGTGCTTTCCTGTCTGTGGGAAAGTGCATATAAAATATCCCTTGCTGCATTAAGAAAAATGTAGCGGGTTTCCTTTGATGACTATATGAGTCAGAATTACCAAATGTTTGACATCCAGTAGCCTATGATTCATTAATCAGTGTGCTCTAGTGGTGTCGTTAAACAAAACAAACTTCTTCTTTATATCTGTCAAATTATTTTATTATTATTAATTGATTATCTTAAACCCACAAGTTTTTTCAATGACTGTGTTAATCATTTTACAAATATACAGTGGCACTTATTTTTAACAGTTCCATCTCCTTAGGTACATTGCCTGTATTGGTTGGCATCTTGAAATAATTAAAATTAACTTGTATAGAAGAATTGAACTACTTTCATCGTATTCCATGACCCCTAAAACTATGGGTTAGATGCAAGAATTACATTTTAGTACCGAATAATAAGGAAGTTATTGTAATTTTCTCAATTTGGACCACCATATTACATGGCCCATTTAGTTAAATCTGAATTTTGATAGCACCATTGCCCTCCTTGGCTCCTACAACCATAGGGTAAATGCAATAATTTTTGTTTATCTGTCAATTTATAAGCAAGCTATAGCCATTTCCCTGATTTGGCCACCATTTTGTCCACCATCTTGGATTTTTCTTCAAGGGTGCCCAGGTGGCACCCAGTAGATTATTGATGTGCACCAAATTGTGCAGACTTTGAACCCAAATTGGCATTTGGCTATTCACATTTTTATTTTATTTTTATTATAATAATAATTTAAAAAAAAAAAAAAATTGTTATATGGAAATCTACCCTGATCATTTAGATAATGGATTAATCCATCATATACTTATTTAGTTGTTAGTGTCTATATAAGAAGGTGTTTACTTAGCTGAAATATATATTAGCTAACAAACAAGTAAATTAATATATACCATATTTTGGGAAAAGTATCCTCGGTGGATGATCTTGTAACCCCGGTAGTTAGGTACTATAAAATCCACCCTATTGAAATCTTAAGTGTCTCATTTTCCTAGAACTATCCCTAGCACTGATAGTAAACATACAGTGAGATTATTCACACATATATATATATATATTTTTTAAATTAAATAAAAAAAAAAAAAAAAACATTTTTTTAATTCTTATAATTTGGAAATCTAGCCGTATCATTTGGATATTGGATTAATCCACCATATACATATTTAATTATTAGTGTCTACATAAGAAGGTGTTTACTTAGATAAAATATACAATAACTAACGAAGAAAGGAAATATTTTATTTAACGATGCACTCAACACCTTTTATTTATGGTTATATGGCATCAGACATATGGTTAAGGACCACACAGATATAGAGAGAGAGAGAGGAAACCCACTGTTGCCACTTCATGGGCTACTCTTTTCAATTAGCAGCAAGGGATCTTTTATATGTACCATCCCACAGACAGGGTAGTACATACCACAACCTTTGATATGCCAGTCGTGCTGGTACCAGAAATCAATAGCTAACAAATACATAAATTAATATACCATATTAAGGAAAAAGTAGGCCTACACTCAGTGGATGATATTGTACCCTATTGAAATCTTAAGTGTCTCAATTTCCTAAAACTATCCCTAGCACTGATAGTAAACATACAGTAAGGTTATTCACATATATTTAAAAAAAAAAATAATAATAATAATAATTTCTTATAATTTGGAAACCTACCCTCATCATTTAGATAATGGATTAATCCATCATATACATATTTAATTATTAGTGTTTATATAAGAAGGTGTTTACTTAGCTGAAATATATATTAGCTAACAAATAAGTAAACTGTGACGGAACATGCTCTTAATTTGTTTTCGCCTGTGGCGATGTTAATTGTTTTAGAGGGCCGTGTGCAGTCCCAATATGCACTTAGACTAGGTGGGCACTTTGTTACGTAATACCTCCGCGCGACGGTGGTCGAGCTGTTCTAATACACACCCAGACCAGGTGCGGAGGCCATGTGGCCAGTAGTTACATAATACCTCCGCTAGTTCGGTTACGATCGGGGTATTGCTGGCGAACTAGGCGACGACCAGTCTAGGCTTCTAAGAAAAAATACCGACTCTGGGAGTTGTGGGAAATTCACATGATAGGGGGAGGACCGCGATGTGCCCCCAGCCGATATTCGGATTTGTAATAAATAGCTAGGATTTAGATTTATCGGGGAGAAACATAGGAAGGCTGCAGGGGAAACGGACGTCGTCCACTGAACGAAATATATAAGTTCAGTCCGGACGTGGTAAATATATTTTTCTGCTCTGTTGTATAACCTTGATGTGATTGATGTGACTTTAAATATTTTAATACTGTATTATACCAATATTATTTAGACAGTGTTTCCGGTAAACTGACGAAGTAAATTGTAGGCTTCACTGTTCTAAAATTATTAAGGCTTAACCAGTCATCCTAGAGGACCTAGGTAAACTGTAGGTTATTGTCTTTATTGTGATAGGTACCAGTATTAATTCTGTATTACAAGGTTACTGAATGAGTAGTTAAGGGTTAATTAAAAATTAACCAGTTAGGAATAGAGTTGTAATTCCTTTATTAATTAAGTTCCCCTGGCAGCGTTTCTCAATTATAACACGTGTGTGTGTTGTATCACGGTGAAGTGATTAGAATATTGTGTAAACTAGACACCTAGTGATTAACTAAGTGATTAGAATATTGTGTAAACTAGACACCTAGTGATTAACTAAGTGATTAGTTCTGGGTTGTTATTATTATTGTTGTTGTTAACTATTAACTGCGGCAAATATATTTGTCAGCTTAAGGTTAATACAGATTCCAAAGTGTATTGTGTTTTGTTGTGTTTTCTAGTGAACTAACGTGCTATATTATACCTAGAGCCGAGCCACTCGGGTATAGACTGCCCGATACAGAGAGATCTAATAGATCTAATAGATAGTAGATACAGTTAGGAGAGATATTTGGATAATCGTGTTTCATTCAGTTACGGGTATTATAGGATCCCCGTGACATAAACTAATATACCATATTTTGGGAAAAGTACCTTCGGTAGATGATCTTGTACCCTCGGTAGTTCGGTACCATAAAATCCACCCTATTGAAATCTTAAGTGTCTCATTTTCCTAGAACTATCCCTAGTACTGATAGTAAACATAAAGTATGTTTATTCACAAATATTAAAAAATAGTAATAATAAAAATAGAAAAAAAATAATAACTTGTTATAATTTGAAAATCTACCCTTATTAGTTAGATAATGGAAAGAAAGAAAGAAATGTTTTATTTAACGACGCACTCAACACATTTTATTTACGGTTATATGGTCGGTGCAAGTGGTTTACACCTACCCATTGAGCATTACGGAGCACTCACTCAGGGTTTGGAGTCGGTATCTGGATTAAAAATCCCATGCCTCGACTGGGATCCGAACCCAGTACCTACCAGCCTGTAGACCGATGGCCTGCCACGACGCCACCGAGGCCGGTTCTGGTAGCAATCTAAAGCCCTGACATTAGCCAAATATCATGTACCACATTGTTAGGTCCCAGTTACCAGCGGTCAGACCGATAACCTCACCGTACCTGTAGGCCGGTTCTAGATTATGAATTAAAGCACGATTATATATTCATTTTTACATATACTGTATATATATTCATGTTTACATATCTGATACAGACGTTAACCCCCCCCCCCCCCCAAAAAAAAAAAAAAAAAAAAACACCCACCCAAACTATGCGATATATTATATTATTCACGTATTATTAATATTGTGTCACGTTTACAAACGATTAACTTTACAGCGTTGTTTGTAGTCCGATACATCTGTCATAAACTCACTGTTACTCAGTTGCCGAGTTGACGGCAGGTGTATCGGACTACGTAGGTACGTCAAAACATCGGAAGTACAGATTAGAAGAAAAAAAACACATTGAAAAACGCATTTGTATTTCTTAATATTTTATTAAATGCTCGTTACAATAACACAGCTCTATATTTGACATAATTTACTAGGGAATTAGGCCTATTCGTTCATATTTATGTTTATTTCCCGCGGAAACATATCAGACTAGTTTATGACATGGGGCGTGGCTTACGAAAAAGGGCGTAGCTTAAAATCGCATTTCGCGAGATGTTACATCCTGGTGGCTACGATTAAGTATTTCCCTATATATGATGCAGAGTCACTTTATCGACTTATACTGCGCTAAACACATAATAATCTGCATACTTGCTCATCCCACCCATTGGTTAATTTTTTTTACAGATTAATAGAAAATTCTACTAATTAATATAACCTCTACAGCTGTATTAAATGGTGACGTCTTTTATCATAAATATTATGTGTTTTCATATACATGTAGAATCTACATTCCAAAATAGTTTGATTGTCAATTTATACACTTTTAAAGTAGCACAAACACCAGTATGTATCCCAGTGGCCCACTAACTAAAGACTCAAGAACTATTACTCTAATTAATCAACATGATAACGTAATAATTTAAATAGTAGTGGAACTACATGTATATAACAATCCGCGGAATTATACATCATATAAGGTGGACTACTCTTGAATAACGTTGCGTTTCTCGTTGCTTAGAGATGCAACGTAAACATTACATTGTTCCCGATTTAACGTTAACTATCAGTTTATGATATTTAGTCAACTATTCGTGCAAAATGTATAGTCGAAATTCAGGTAAGCTGAAATATACAGTATTAAATAATCAGATCTATTTAAAATTGAAAATATAAATTAGGTATACACGTTCTGAAGTAGCTTACGTGCTAATATTGTTTGAATTATTGAACACCGTTGTTTTTCTAGTTTTTCTATTAAATGTAGGCATATATAAGTTATTACCAGTGTCTTCCGGTATTGTCGGTATTGCAAACTAGTCTTAAGAATAAAATTGTCTTATGTGAGCCTCAGGTGAACACAATAGGGCCTACCTTGTTTTTATGTTTAATATAAGATACTCACTATATAATATACGGAAGCACACGAGGTAATACTATCTTTATCATTTCTCCATCGCTTCCTCCCTCCTCCCCTCCCCCTATATGTATTTGTATATGTAATCAAATCTATAATGATAATGTAACTTTTAAGTTTGTATACACGTTCTGAATGAATGAATGTAGCCTACATCTTAAAACGGTTTAGTAATAATTAGTAAGTAAAATTAAAATTTATATAACAACATCTCAGCACATTTTAAAACTACATTTGTTTGATATAGCAGAAATGGATGGAAGTAATTATTACAGGCCAGTTTCAAACTAAAGTTTAAAAAGAAATTGTGGTTTAACGACACCACTAGAGCACATTGATTTATTAATTATTATCATCGTCTATTGGATGTGAAACATTTGATAATTTTGACATATAATCTTACAAGGGATCCCCACTACATTTTGCCATTGGTAGCAAGGGATCTTTTATATGCACCATCCCACAGACAGGATAGCATATATCACGACCTTTGATATACCAGTCGTGGTGCACTGACTGGAACGAGAAATAGCAGAATGGGCCCACCGACGGGATCGATCCGAGATTGACCGCGCATCAGGTCAGCATTTTTACCACTGGGCTATGACCCACCCTAATACATTTAAAGTGAGTGTCATGGTAACCAAAAGATGTGATTATAAATTCAAACTACACCTCAGACCTTTTCTCTTTCGCATTAAATGTATTTTGAGTCAATAGAAAAACCAGAACAACCAGAAACACAACGAAATTGTCACCCCCCTCAACCCCCCTCCCAAAAAAAACCCCCACAAAAAACCCCTAAAAATTGGATCAGCTGCTTTAATAAACAAATACTATACTAATTAACTAACAAGGTATAGTAACACTAATTTAAATATCACTGACACTGTATAGCTCTTAGGCCATTGAAAGGAATATTATTGGTTCTCGTCACCGCCCGATCCTAAAACAAGAACCCGATCCTGATTATTATTATTTTTATTTTTTTATTTTTTGTAATTCGATTCTAATACATATTATTATTATTATTATTATTATTATTATTATTATTATTATGTGTATATATATATATATATATATATTTTTTTTTTTTAAACTTTTTTTTTACTACAATACTTTTTGTAAACTGTGCTGAAGCAAATTCTCAATTTCGGGCAAAAATTATAGATATTCGGCTGAAATGTGTTAATCTGAGACATCTTTACAAATAATTTTTATCATTCTACCCGCAAAATTAGTTCTACTAATCCATGTAAAAAAAAAAAAAAAAAAAAAAAAAAAAAAAAAAAAAATTGCAACCCTATATAGCAGTTTGGCAGTAATGCTAATATGAAGAAATGAGAGAAGGGTGGGAGGCACGTACTACAACCATGACGCTCTATGTTAATAGGCTACTACTAACTATATACAAACTGTTGAAAAGCATGGAATTTAGGATATGGCCTATAACTAATATTGAGTGTAGAATAATGAAAATACATCAGTGTTTTTGCCAAAGGGTAAAATGGGTATGGCGCCATATCCAATTTTTTGCAGATTTTTTTTAATTTTTTTTTTCAAGTTACTCCTATCATTACTGTATTATTTTCTTAACCCTAACCTTAAATTAACCCAGTTTCTTTCTGGGGGAGGCCCCCTATACCCCCCGTTGACTGGTTGCATTCAAATATATAGTGCCATACCCAAAAACGTATTTCTGGAAGAAACACTGTACATGATAAAAAGTGTTCAGGCCCCTGGGCAAAGCAATGTACTGGGGCCCCTATTTAATAATATGAACCTTAATTTTTATTTTTCAAATTGAATTCCGGGCCCCTAAAATCGCGGGCCGCTGGGCACTAGCCCAGTGTGCCTATGCGATAAGACGACACTAACGCCCACCCACACTCGGCCATTCCCTCCCCTCTTGCCTACGACCGTCAAGTGAATGGCATTTTACATTGTGAAGGGACAGACATTAGTGTTTAAACACTGTTTTCACAATCAGAGCCGTTTATTATCACTGAAATCAAACATTACTTACATATTGTTTAGAGTATCCATTCCAGGCCCGTACGCAGAAATTTATATGGGTGCGGGGGGTGGGGGGGGGGGGGTGGGGGTGCGTAATCGACGGCCCAAAGGGCCGGAGTTGCTAGGGGGTGCGGGGCATGTCCCCCCGAAATTGTTTTTAATATAGAATGCAGGAGATGCATTTTCCTGCATTCTGGGAAGTAAATTTGTCACATCGTCGGACTATTTTAATTTTTTTACACATCCACGGATGGACCTCGGCTGACTATGGGAGGTGCGTACGCACCCCTCGCACCCACCCCCTCCTGCGTACGGGCCTGCATTCCCGTACAATTGAAGTGCTTCTGGTCATCCTGGTGTTTCTAATATTTCATATTTTTAAAAACGCACGTGAGTCTGCGAAGTAATGATTATGTAGTCACGTTTTTTGTCTATTTTTAAGAGTATTTAAACGTCACAGACTCTTGCTTCACTCTGTTGTATCCACATTTGTTACAGGTTTGTAAATTAACCAAACTTAGTGTCCATTTGTACGGGCTAAAACGAGTCTAGGTAAAAATATACCGTAGTGTTTAAAAACTAGGGTCTGTCCCTTTAATTTATATTATACGATTCAAAAGGACAGTAGTCTAACCTATACATTACATTTATTTTCTGTTGAGGTAACCTGCGTATTTCTGTCTTTGTCAATCCCATGTCGTACGTTATTTTTATTTAAATAAAACAAAATGTCTTCGCTTATTTTTCAAAACATCCATATAAATAAATAATGTTGATGTTTTGTCTCACTACACAGAAGACTATTTTAAACAAGCATTCCGAGAGTACTGCTAAAGCAATACATGTCCCCTACTGCGCTCAACACATTTTCGTATCTCGTAAGTTTAAGGGCAATGACTGAAAATTAGTAAAATGCCATGAAAGCAAAAGTCCGGAAAACATATTTTAGTATCTTCCGAGTTCAAGGGCCATAACTCTATGGGTGATCACCATGAAAGTCAAACTTGATCGGAGACGGTATACGATAAAGTTCTACACAAAACGTCAGCTTAATGTCTTGAGGCATTGTTGAAAAACGTCCGGAAAACACATTTTCCTATCCTCTAAGTGTAAGGGCCGTGACTCTTTCAAAACTGAGTAAATCACCATGAAAGTCAAACTAGATCTGTTACAGTACATGATAAAGCTATACACAAAATGGCAGCTCAATATCGCGAAGCATTGTGAAAACCCCCCCTATATATGGGACAGACACAGACAGAAGGACGGAGATGAAACCTATAGTTCTCTCCGGTTGGACCGCTAGGGGACTAATAATGTAGCTTCTTTTCCACGATTAACCAATGCAACAGGATATTCAAAATTTGAAATAGAACATTTATTCTGAGCCTGCATCTTATGTAGCAACATACAGTTAGCTTCCCCGTCGCAAAAATAGTTTTAACTTGTTTTTGCTTAGATCCTTGTTTGAAAGTTACTTACTGGAATACGACATAAATTATTAAGCTTATTGGTGGCTGTGATGAGGCTCAGTATTCATACACCGTGCTTCACTTGTGACAAAAGTAGGGCGTGGCCAATTTGGGTAATTTTGAAACAAGCTGATTTTGTTAGAAGCTGAATAGCTAAACTTTTATTCAAATGTTTACACAAATATATGTCATATCTGCCAACTCCCGCTTGGGTGTGATGATGGTCCAAAATGCACCAAAAAATCATGCATTTTGGGAACACAACTGAAAAATATTGGGCATATTATGATGAAAATAGCACAAAATATTTCTATCGAGGTGACGATGGACAATTGATAAAGTTGTAACTCTTTGTTAGTTTAAAAACAAAAAAGTTTGTTTTGATTAACGACACCACTAGAACACATTGCCTTATTAATCACCGGCTATTGGATGTCAAGCAGTTGATAACTTTTACGTCTAGCCTTAGAGACAAAACCCGCGACATTTGTCCATTTGTAGCAAGGCATCTTTTATATGCACCATTCCATTGACAGGATAGCACATACCACATCATTTGATTAACAGTCGTGGTGCACTGGCTGGAACTAGAAATAATCCAATGGAACCACCGACGGGGATCGATCCAGACCGCTTAAAAACAAATTCGTAACGCTGACATCTTCAGTTAGTACCGTACATTAAAGACAGTTTTGAGTATCTGCATACTTTATTTTCCTATTTCAGACCGCCTACCTACGACAAGTACAACTGACAACCCCATCATCTTCCAGCAAGTGACTATGGACACTAGCCAGCAATGGGTGCCAATTGGCAAATCACTGTGCAATCTGAAAAACATATTAGCCGTGTCAGTAGAATCATCTACTTCGGGTGCTTCGTCAATTCCCAACCATCTTCCCAGACGGTCAACGACCAGTCGAAATTCAACAGGGTATAGAACAAGAAAACTGAAACGTTTTGGAATATCTAGTAAATTTGATGACCATAGTGCTTCTGGAATAACTCAAAATAACAACTATGCTTTACGACACATGACTTCGTCATGGTACCAGAATGCAAAAAGGTATTCACGAGTTGTAGCTTTAGAGGAACGCTTTGCTTCACGTGAAGGCATTGTATATGCAGATCCTTGGAATTCAATTATTGAAGAATATGACCCATGGCTTAACGTGTGCAACACTAGCAAAGCTGATAAAGGTTCAAACGCGCGCGTTAATTTACCAAACAAGTCGGATACCAGCATCTGTGACGTAAAACTGTCTTGGACCCCAGCAGCAGTCTTCGAAGGTGTTCAGACGATCTATGGCATCGTAATACCTTCTTCCGCTGATACCACGGATGACGTCACTACAGAGTTACCACTGGACATAACCGAGTTAACAGCCCAGCTAACCGTCTCGTGTCATACTGCCCTCCACTGCATTGATCCCGAGGCATACCAGAGTGACTTCGTTAAACCAGTAGCCGAGTCCGCTTCTACCCGTGATGCTGCTAGGTCTTCAGGTCACCTACAAGTGGACGAAGCAGACGTGGGGTCGTCTGCTGCTGACGAGGACAGATACTGTCAGTGGATTGTCGACGAGTGGTTAGATCAGATTCGAGTAGCTGTGTGTGGCGACACTCCAGAACAGGCTGACAATCCAGTGGATCAGACAACAAAAAGGAAACATCAAAATGAAGCTACTGTCAAATCTGAGTCTGAGGAGCTTAAAGACATTTTTACAAGACTGCAGTCTCGGGAACACAAATGGAGTTCTATGGAATTGTATGAACTTAATCAAAGTCAGCTGGTTTTGACTAACAACAAAATGGATACGAAAAAAACTAGATTGACAAGGCATAGACAGAAACGAAATATTGGAGATTTGTTTCAAAATAAAGAATCGCCACCTACCAAATTCTTTAAATTTGAAAATGGTAAAACCTTTCAATATATGTAAAATAATCATCCTTCTCTTTATGAATTATTTTGTTTTATTTTGAAAATATGAAGTTATTATTCTTCATTGTATGCTTGTTTTTGTAAATAAAAAGTGCTATACTATTTTGTGTTTTGTTATTTACCTGTGTAGTAAGTAGCCTAAAATAATGGGGGGGGGGGGGGGGGGGGAGTGGGGGGGGGGGGAGCCAGTAAAAAGGAATCGGGGAAATAATAATACCAGGATCCTCTCCAATGTTGTTGTTTTTGGGGTTTTTTTTTAACGACACAACTAGAGCATATTTATTTATTAATCATCCGCTATTGAATGTCAAACATTTGGCAGTTTTGGACATATAGTGTCATCAAAGAGGAAACCCGCTACATTTTTGTCATTAGTAGCAAGGGATCTTTTATATGCACTATCCCACTAACAGGATAGCACATACCACGGCCTTTGATATACCAGTCGTGGTGCACTGGTTGGAACGAGAAATAGGCAAGTGGGCCCACCGACGGGGATCGATCCCAAACCGACTGCGCATCAAGCGAGCGTTTTACCCACTGGGATAAGCTACCCCCTCCAATGAGACAAACTGGCACTTTAATTTAATATGGATTATTTTCTGATTCTTTCTGGAAGGACAACTGCTCTCCCCTATCCGTTACGATATTGAAAATATGTTCTATTTTCAACAATGGCTGTTAAAATATAGTTTGTACGACCAGCTAAAAAATTCAGACATGCCAAAAGAGTTTTAAAAATTATTTTTATTAATTATTTATGGACCGTAATTATTCTGTGATACATTGGATATAGTTAGAAAACACTTTCGAGGATGTATATCTAGAAAGAATACTATTAAATCAGAAATCATTAAAATGCTCAATGTACGTCTAGAAAGAATACAAGTAAATCAGAAATCATTAAAATGTTCAATGTACGTCTAGAAAGAATACAAGTAAATCAGAAATCATTAAAATGCTCAATGTACGTCTACAAAGAATACAATTAAATCAGAAATCATTAATATGCTCAATGTACGTCTACAAAGAATACTATTAAATCAGAAATCATTAAAATGCTCAATGTACGTCTAGAAAGAATACTATTAAATCAGAAATCATTAAAATGCTCAATGTACGTCTAGAAAGAATATTATTAAATCAGAAATCATAAAAAAACGCTCACCGTACATCTAGAAAAAATCCTATTAAATCAGAAATCATTAAAATGCTCAATGTACGTCTAGAAAGAATACTATTAAATCAGAAATCATTAAAATGCTCAATGTACGTCTAGAAAGAATATTATTAAATCAGAAATCATAAAAAACGCTCACTGTACATCTAGAAAAAATCCTATTAAACAGAAATCATTCAAATGCTTATTGGACGTCTAGAGAGAATACTATTAAATCAGAAATCATCAACAGGTTCATTGGTCGTCCCAGTATGTTCCCATAAAACACTATCAGGTTCTTAGTTTACACGAGGACGATACATCTTTCTACATTCTATGGTTTCTTCTCGGGTGAGTTCCGTCTGACCAACCCTCCTTGCACGACGCCTAGCGCCAGCTGGAGTTGCTCCTGAAGATCGTGAACTGACTTCTCAAGGGTTTCTGATCGGTGTTCCAGATTCATCAGGATCTGCAGAAGGAGGCTATGCTGGGCGGCGACAATGGGATCTGAAATAGGTTAAGGTTTTGTTTCTTTAACGACTCCTCTAGAACACATTGGTTAATTAATAGCAGGAAATTTGGGAGTCAATCATTTGATAATTCTGACGCAGTCTTCGGTTAAAATGTGTGTTCTTTACCACCACTAGAACACTTTGATTAATTAATTACAACCTTCTGAGTACTGGATGTCAGTCATTTGACCATTCTGAGCCTCTTGGCATAATAGCCTGTCTCAGTTTGAGAGCTTTTGAGAAAAAGCTGATGGAATGGAAAATTGTGATTTGTATACGAACAAAACTGGATTATTTAAAGATTATCAACGCGCGTCACTGGTATAGTTGATTTTAATCAGATTATAAAGATTATAAAGATTATTTGGACAAAAAGAAGAACATTCTAAAACCAAAGCACTTCAAGCGAGCGCTCTATAGCTTGAAACCGAAGTACAATGTATTTTATTTTGTTGTGGGCGAGATGTAGCACTGCAAGCGAGCGCTCTATAGCTTGAAACTGAAGTACAATGATTTTAATTTGTTTCGGGCGAGATGTAGCACTTCCAGCGAGCGCTCTGTAGCTTGAACCTGAAATAAACGTATTTTAATTTGTTGTGGGCGAGATGTAGCACTTCAAGCGAGCGCTCTATAGCTTGAAACTGAAGTAAAACGTATTTTAATTTGTTGTGGGCGAGATGTAGCACTTCAAGCGAGCGCTCTATAGCTTGAAATTGAAATAAAACGTATATTAATTTGTTGTGGGCGAGATGTAGCACTACAAGCGAACGCTCTGTAGCTTGAAACTGAAGTAAAACGTATTTTAATTTGTTGTGGGCGAGATGTAGCACTTCAAGCGAGCGCTCTATAGCTTGAAACTGAAGTAAAACGTATATTAATTTGTTGTGGGCGAGATGTAGCACTTCAAGCGAACGCTCTGTAGCTTGAAACTGAAGTAAAACGTATTTTAATTCGTTGTGGGCGAGATGTAACACTTCAAGCGAGCGCTCTATAGATTGGAACTGAAGTAAAACGTATTTTAATTCGTTGTGGGCGAGATGTAGCACTTCAAGCGAGCGCTCTATAGCTTGAAATTGAAGTAAAACGTAGTTTAATTCGTTGTGGGCGAGATGTAGCACTTCAAGCGAGCGCTCTATAGCTTGAAACTGAAGTAAAACGTATTTCAATTTGTTGTGGGCGAGATGTAACTCTTCTCTGAGGACAGAATAGTCTTATTTTAAAATTCTAGGTTAAAGTCTGGTTAAGGTCAAAGTTCAGATTTAAGTAATATCGCAACATGCCATATGGCAACGCAATACCTTTGAAATATGCCTGCTCTGGTTTGGAGCTCCTATAATAACGCAATAACCAAATGTTTAATTAATATTAAATATTGAGTGCTTCAACCAAATGAAATCCGTTAGACATCAGTAGTAACACGTGTTGCTGTAACTGTTACATACAACATTTGAATCAACATGCACACCATAAATACTACGCCACCTCACCCTTAAATTAAACCGGAAATAATGGGTGTGGGAGACTATTAGACTAAGTTTCGGATAAAACAAAAATCGTCAATCACTACACTAGTTTCATTTGTCATACTATGTTTAGTAGGACCACGCCTTTGCACGGTAGTACACCTATAGGCCTACTAGTTAAAATTAATTACAGGAACTTGTTGGCCAGAAGAAACCAAACTTTATGTTCACACCTCACTGATGATGGGCATGGTAATATTTAATTAGGCCTACCTATTTTAGTGAGGTGCACTTTGAACTTTGACTCGGTGGCATGTTATTTCATATACTGCTACCTTTAAAAGATGATCAGGGACTGAATGAATATATATTCCTTTTTATTGCGTTCCATCATTTTTATATATTATCTTTTTACAATATATACAAGGCATACGCATGCATGCATGCGCAAGCGCACTAACATTGTGTCGATTACTCACGTGACGTCGTTGCAGACGCAGAGAGACACTGGCACACTTGACATCCGTACATGTCACGACTGTAACACAAAACAAGTTAATTTTGTATTCACTTTTATTCATTTTTATCAGTACTGTTTATTAACTAGATATATTAATTCGTATGTATTTATATGAGAGAGAGAGAGAGAGTGAGAGAGAGAGAGAGAGAGAGAGAGAGACTCTCACACACACACACACACACACACACACACACACACACACACACACACACACACACAGACCGGGATGCAGCCCAGTGGTAAAGCGCTCACCTGATGCGCAGTAAGTTTGGGATCGATCCCCATCAGTGGGACCACTGGGCTATTTCTCATTCCAGCCAGTGCGCCACGACTGGTATATCAAAGGCCGTGGTATGTGATATCCTGTCTGTGGGATGGTGCACATAAAAGATCCCTTGCTACTAATGGAAAAATGTAGCGGGTTTCCTCTCTATGACTATATGTCCGAATTACCAAATGTTTGACATCCAATAGCCGATGATTAATAATTCAATGTGCTCTGGTGGTGTTAAACAAAAAAACCAAACAAAAAAACTATTGCCTAGTCACCTGTAATGTGAACCATGTGGACAGTACGGACAGGTGACGTAGCTACACCCAGTCGAAGGCGACGTTCCGCCAGCAACACGCACGATGTGGTATTTCAGGTAGAAACCCTGTCCGGTATTTGAGCTGTCAGAGTAGAGACTGAACACTAACATCCCTTCTCTTATCTGATGATGGTCAACTAAAGAAAAGAACAAAAAAGTGTATATATCAATGAAATCTTTTATCACACTTGAAATTAATCAATGCATTATAAAACAGTGATAAAATTGACCTTTTTTTATTTATTGTTATTATTGTTGTTATTATTATTATTATTAATTTATTTTTATTATATATTTTTTTAATTATTATTATTATTATTATTATTTTGCTTTACTACAGGCGATAATTGTGAGATAATATTGGAAATACAAATTGTTATGTAAATGAAATATTACAACTTGTTCTTCTTGAAAACAATGAAAAAAACACATGAAACTATGGCTTACGACATACACAAGCACACATATATACACATACAGCACACACACACACACACACACACACACACACATACACACACACACACACGCGCGCGCGCACGCACGACATGTACAACATACATATATCAGTCCCATCGTACACTGATCATACATCTACCACACACATACCACACACAAGCAAAAAAAACCCTCACACAAATAGCATACACATGCCACACACACACACACACACACATACCACACACACACACCCACACATACACACACACACACACGCCACGCATAAGTGCAACACAGTCGAGAGGGAGGGGATAGATTTTAATAAATACATATAGACAGAAAGACAGAAACATAAACAAGTACCACACACAAACACCACAAACACACACAGAGAGAGAGAGAGAGAGAGAGAGAGAGAGAGAGAGAGAGAGAGAGAGAGAGAGAGAGAGAGAGAGAGAGAGAGAGAGAGAGAGAGAGAGAGACAGACAGACAGAGACAGACAGAGACAGACATACAGACAGACATACAGAGAGAGACAGTGAGACAGAGAGAGACAGTGAGAGAGACAGAGGCAGAGAGAGAGAGAGAGAGAGAGAGAGAGAGAGAGAGAGAGAGAGAGAGAGAGAGAGAGAGAGTGAGACAGAGACAGAGAGAGACAGAGGTAAAGAGAGAGAGAGACAGAGAGAGACAGTGAGAGAGACAGAGAGAGAGACAGAGGCAGTGAGAGAGAGAGAGAGAGAGAGAGAGAGAGAGAGAGAGAGAGAGAGAGAGAGAGAGAGAGAGAGAGAGAGCCCGATCATTGATGATACCATCCATCAGTGAATCTATCAATCCATCAATAAATTGACGCCTTACTTTTCACTATCCCGTCCCCGGTTGAGCCAAGCCGCTGATGTAGAGGCCGTCACAGGTACAGTCTGAATGACATTCCTCGATGTCAAACGTCGTGAACGTCAGTTCCACGTACTGCACGTCGCTCGAAATATTAATCGCTGCAACAAACCCGGCATGGTTGGGACCAGTTCTGCCATGGTAATCCTGTGGGTAGTTTGACGGATGGAGACGTGATCACACCTGTGTCTAGATACATTGGTGTGTATCCTGGAAATAGAATAAGATAAAACATTGTTTAAACAACGACTACTACTAGGTATGACGCAGGTGTCTAAAGAGGCGTCCTGCCATTGGTAAATCTGATGTACGCACGGCATGTATATACATGTATATATGTGTATGTATGTATTGATGTATGAGTATCTATATATTGTATGTATGTCGAGGTTGACTGTTACATACATAGATATTAACGCACTGGCACAGGGGATAATTAAATCCTTTCTGGCCTCACAAATTGTCCCATGTCGTTGCTGGGACTCGAACCTATGGCTAATCGCCCGCAACTTGCAGACTTGCCACGATACCTCTTGCGCTACTGAGGCATTCATAAAAAGGATGCTCTTTAACTATGTATGTATGTATGTATGTATGTATGTATAGATAGATAGATAGATAGATAGATAGATAGATAGATAGATACATACATACATACATACATACATACATACATATATATATATATATATATATATATATATATACTCTGTCAAACAAGAAACATATAGGCGAAATATTCATGGAATTATCTCTTTAATACAAAGTGACATAATTTCGTTATTTATGATTGTATATCACAGTCAAATTTGACATTAGTATGTAACAATGTTCTTGCTATGGACTGACGGTAGTGGAGGCGTTTTCGTCACTAAACAAAGTCGCACGAGGGCGCTGAAATAAGTACCTTGTGTGGCCACCAGCAGCAGCAATCATTGCGTGACATCTCCTTGGCATAACTTGAATGAGTCTCTGAATCCGAACACGTGGAATCCTAGCCCATTCTTACTGCAGTGCATGTGACAGTTGCGGAAGCGTCTGAGGCTCCGGGTCACGCTGGCGTACACGTCTGTCCAGTTCGTCCTATAGATGTTCAATGGGGTTGAGATCTGGCAATCTTGATGGCCATGGCAGCACATTAATGTTCTCATTCTGTAGGAAATCCATTGTTACACGTGCCGTATGCGGCCTGGCATTGTCCTACTGAAAGAGTTCTCTCTGTCGATCCAAAATGGGAAGCACGTGACGGCGAAGAATTTCATCCCGGTAGCGTACAGCTGTCAGGTTGCCTTGTACGAACACCAGTTCACTTCTGCCGGTGTACGAGATGGCTCCCCACATCATGACACTCCCTCCACCGAATCTTTCAACTTGGGCGACGCGGGTGTTGGCAAAACATTCATTGCGGCGTCTGTAAACACGTTGTCGTCCATCACGTCGCTGTAGAAGGAAACGTGACTCGTCGCTGAACCATACTCGCCGCCAGTTTCCCAAGTTCCACCCCTGTACATTCGTGCACCAGCGAACACGTAAATGTCGATGTTGACGTCGCAGGACGGGGCCAACATATGGTCTCATAGCCCGTAAACCAGCTTCTCAAAGTCGGTTCCGAATGGTTTGTTCAGACACCCATCTCAAATCAGGTTCAGCAGTGTTCGTTGCTGTGGCAGTTCGGTGACGCAAGTGCAGAACCCGGATGTAGCGATCTTGTTCTGCAGTTGTCTTCCACTTCTGGGCCGGTCTTCAGCTGATTAAAACTGCTGGTACCTGTCCCAGAGACGTGAAATGGTGCTCTGATGGACGTTCATGTGGCGTGCGACTGTTGATTGCGATTCACCTAAATGGAGGCGACCTATTGCAATGTTTCGATTCGACAGGCTTAGTCTTGGCATCGTGTAACTCGTCTACGTCGAAATGGAAATGAGGCATCATTGCGAGCATTGCAGCTTTAAATACCTATCACTACACCCAATATTTTCCCCGAGTTTCACGTGCATTCGCCAAAATCTGACCATTTCACGCCGATTTCCTGCCTTCCTGTTTGTCTGTCTTTCTGTCTCTCTATTTCTCTATCTATATGTTTGTCTGTTTGTCAATATTTCTGTATCTCTATATACATGTATCTGTCTGTCGGTCTTTCTGTCTCTCTATCTCTCTATTTAATTGTCTGTCTGTTTATTTGCCTGTCTTGCTGTCTCTATCTCTTTAGACATCTGTTTGTCTGTCTTTCTGTCTCTCGGTCTGTCTGTATGTCCGTATGTCTGTCTATTTATATGTCTGTCTGTCTGTCTATATACATGTATGTGTGTCTGTCTATCTATCTATCTATCTATTTTGTTAATCATAACATACAAGGGTGACATGTATTAAATACAGAACTAAATAACAATTGTCACCCGCAAAATTGTGAAACCTAGATGTCCTGAAATGCAATCTCTGCCTTAAGATTTGGTTTAAACAATATTTATTCCCAATTATAATGCTGGTTGGGGATTGGCCAACAGGCAAAATGACTATATCAAGGCCTCTCCCTACAATTTGTAAATGTAATTCAGGTTTACACAAGATGAAAGACCAATGGTAAATACCATGATTCCAAATCTTTGTGTCTGTGTGTGTGTATGTGCGTGTGTGTGCGGCTGTGTGAGTGTGTGTGTGTCTGTGTGCGTGTGTCTGTGTTTGTGTGTGTGTATGTGTTTGTGTGTGTGTGCGTGCGTGTATGTGTGTGATTGTGTGTGTGTTTGTGTGTGAGTGTGTGTGTGTGTGCGTGTGTGCGTGTGCGTGTGTCTGTGTGTGTGTGTGTTTGTGTCGTGTCTGTGTGTGTGTGTGTTTGTTTGTGTATGTATGTGCGTGTCTGTTTGTGTGTGTGTCTGTGTTTGTGTGTGTGCGCGTGTATGTGTGTGGTTGTGTGTGTGTGTTTGTGTGTGTGAGTGTGTGTGAGTGTGTGTGTGTGCGCGCATATGTTTATCTCTGTGTGTGTGTATCTATGTGCGTGCGTGTGTGTGTGTGTGTGTATGTGTGTGCGTGTGTGTGCGTGTGTGTGTATCTATGTGTGTGTGCGAGTGTGTGTGAGTGTGTGTGTGTATGTGTGATTATGTGTGTGAGTGTGTGTGTATGTGTGTGTGTGCGTGTATATGTGCGTGTGTGTGCATGTGTGTGTTTGTGTCTGTGCGTGTGTGTGCGCGTGCGTGTGCGGCTGTGTGAGTATGTGTGTGTCTGTGTGCGTGTGTCTGTGTTTGTGTGTATGTGTGTCTGTGTATGTGTGTGTGTGCGTGCGTGTATGTGTGTGATTGTGTGTGTGTTTGTGTGTGTGAGTGAGTGTGTGTGTGTGTGTGTGTCTGTGTGCGTGTGCGTGTGTGTTTGTGTCTGTCTGTGTGTGTGTGTGTGTGTGTGTGTGTTGTGTGTGTCGTGTCTGTGTGTGTGTGTGTGTGTGTGTGTGTGTGTTTGTGTATGTATGTGCGTGTCTGTTTGTGTGTGTGTCTGTGTTTGTGTGTGTGCGCGTGTATGTGTGTGGTTGTGTGTGTGTGTTTGTGTGTGTGAGTGTGTGTGTGTGTGTGTTAATGTGTGTGTACGTGTGTGTCTGTGTTTGTGTGTGTCTGTGTGTGTGTGTTTGTGTGTCTGTGTGTGTGTGTTTGTGTGCGTGTATGTGTGTGGTTGTGTGTGCGTGTGTGTGTGTTTGTGTGTGTGTGTGTGTGTGTGTTTGTGTGTATGTCTGTCTGTGTGTGTGTCTCTGTGTGTGTATGTGTGTCTGTGTGAGTCTGTGTCTATGTGTGTCTGTCTGTGTGTGTGTGTGTGTCTCTGTGTGTGTCTCTGTGTGTGTATGTGTGTGTCTGTATGTTTGTGTGTCTGTGTGTGTGTCTGTGTGTGTGTCTGTGTGTTTCTGTGTGTGTGTCTCTGTGTGTCTCTTTCTCTGTGTGTGTGTCTGTGTGTGTATGTGTGTGTGTGTGTGCTTATTTCAGTCGGCTGAGAGATTACCTGGGGTGCTTGGGTTATAGAATCGAACCACTTCGGTGGACCCATTGAGTTTCCCCCATATCAACCAGTGCAAAGAAGGCAATGTCTATGAGAAAGTGCATATAAAAGATCCGTTTTTGTTTTATTGGTAGGAGTAGCCCATGGAGTGGTGGAAGCGGGTTTCCTATCTCGTAATCATTCCGGTCCTTAACTATGTGCGTGACGACCTTAGATAAATATGTCGTGTGCGTAGTCAAACAAAATACATCATCATCATCATCATCATCATCATCATCATCACTCGCTAACGCTCTGACCAATCACTAGCTATCAATGAACTACTATCCATGACAGAAAGCCCAGATTGTTCAGGTTTGTTCCTAGGACAGCGTGCTTGAATGCAATGAATGAAATGATGCAGTGGAAATGTCAGTTTCCATGCGTTATAGATCTATTGCCTTACAAACCGAGAGTACAGCAAGAGCCTATTCTATTAAGTGCTATAAATAAGATTTTAATTTTTTTTTATTAATTTTAACATGATGTTAACTTTTAAGACACATAAATTGTGGGGCGGGGGCGAAACGGGATCTGCTCCATACCCCCTCCACTCAGCTTGCTACGCCTATGGAATTCAAGATGTAATTATGTTATTTTCACATAGAAAAATATTATTTAAATTAAAAGAAGTCTTTGATGCGCAAAAAGAAAGAAGAATATTTTTTAAAATAGGATTGCAATCATGAATAAAGAAGAAAGGAAGGAAATGTTTTATTCAACGACGCACTCAACTCATTTCATTTACGGTATATGGCGTCGGACATATGGTTAAGGACCATACAAATATTAAGAGAGGAAACCCGCTGTCGCCACTTCATGGACTACTCTTTTCGATTAGCAGCAAGGGATCTTTTAAATGTACCATCCCACAGCTAGGATAGTACATACCGCGGCCTTTGTTACACCAGATGTCGAACACTAGATGGAACGAGAAATACCCCAATAGGCCCACCGACGGGAGTCGATCTTAGATCGATCACGCATTATGCAAGCACTGTACCACTGAGCTACAGGAAAAAGTTAAAAATAACAGATTTAAAAATAAAAATCCCAATTTAATCTAAATTACACCTTGCAAGGAACATGCTATTTTGGCATAGTTTTAAAAAAAAAAAAAAAAAATATTTTAACTAATGTCTATAATATACTTTAAGAGTATTTCCATGCATTTATGCCAGAGTAATAGTCTATACTTGTCTATACTATTCTCAGTTTGTAGCCGTTTCAAAATGTTTTCGACAAATAAATTATTAATGCATTATTAAAATTAAAATTTATTTGTTTTCTTGCTTAGAATGTGATTATCTCTATAATCCATGTATATCTGGACATTATAATGTTTTGTATCTCAATATCTATTTTTGTCTAAAATAATTTCGAAGGTAAACATTTATAATTTTTTACAACGGTCAAACGAAATTAAAAAACCCAAATTGCAACCAAAGGTCATTCCAAATGTATTTATTCATATAATGTTTTATATGTAAAACATTTTAAGGTAAGATAGTGTTTTAAAGCACCTGAAAAAGCAGGATGTGTATTTATTTTGTTGGTGGGTCAGGCTGATGTTTGCCCGAATTAATTAAAAATGCACGTATCTGGATACCAACGTTTATTTATATTTGCATTACTGCCAAACAGATTACGACTACTATTGTGGTTAAAATGATGGAAATACATGGTGAACACATTTCAGGCTAGCTCATTCTGCCCGAATATCCTTATTGTTTTTGCCCGAATTTGATGGATTTTCCCTAGCACAATGTGGGCAATTGCTGCAAGTTAACTCTGCTGTTTGACATGAGCTATTATTCCTGAAGCAAGCATTTGTAGTAGTGCATGCACATTACTTCCATAAGCTCTGGTGGACCACTGCAGACACGCCAGTACAATGACTGGGTATGCTGTTTATAATTTCGGATATATTCACATTCAGTTCTCGTGATCGGAAGCTTTTCACAGCATGTGTTGTAGATGTGCTAGCTTGATATGCTCAGCCAGAGCAGGATAAGTAGGAGACCGACCTTTGAATCTATTACTTGGGAAGATAGTGTGTTTCAAATGTTTCATACAAATGTTACATTGTTTCGTTTTATATAGCAAACTACCAAACCGTTGTTGTTCATGTATACCGTGATGTACCTTCAGACCAACGCTGTGCTTCAACAGTACTGATACAGCCCTTAATAAAGAGGCATCTGTCTGTGTTACATCAGGTGATGTCATATACTGCAAGTACCTGGACAGATTGATCTCCCAAGTGTTGTTGGGTTTTTTTTTTTTTTAGCTGTGGCAGTAATGTTAATCACTTGACCGTAGGCTTTTGTTATGTAAATTTGAACAAAATATTGCCACTTCCAGCAGAAGTATACCAGCAATGCAAATATATCAGTATCGTCGGACACCACTTTCTGTGGTTTTTGTGTTGCTGACAAATCTCTCCAGTTCCTTGCAGTGCATGCTGTTATAGGATGTGACACAATCACCTACTATATATATATCAGTAATGTTGAAGCATGATGTTGGTCTGGAGGCACTGGGAGAACAAGAGGTAAACTTTAATGACCTCATCACAGCTGAACAGCGGGTTGCTTTACAAGACGAAACAATACAGTCGTCCATGAACCACTTGAAGCACACTATATTTACAAGTAAAAGAGAAATTTCCAAAATCAAAAGTCTGCTTCCTACTGATCTTGCTTTGACTGAGCACATCGAGCAAGTTAAAACCATAATGTGGAAAGCTGACGATTAGCAGAACCCATGAAATGTAAATATATCTGACTGTGGGTGCGAAATTATAAATGGCATACCCAGTCATTATACTGGTGTGTGCTCCACCAAAGCCTATGGAAGTAATGGTATGTGACTGCTTTGCTAAAATGGCTGCTCAGGAATAAGTCTTCATGTCAAGGCTTATCTTGCACCATGTTTGTTTACAATGAATGGCACCGGACATTTGTAATAATCCGAAAAACTATGCATGATGAAAATTACGTTGATAAAGAACAGTCATGACATCGTACATGCATATCACATTTTACAGTATAAATCATGTTTCAAAGAAGGAGGCTGCTAATTAAAATTTTATGATTATTTTAAAAGGACTTCGCATTCAAAATAAAACCTTTTCCCATAAAATCTGAGAAAAATATATGTTAATCAACTAATATATATACTAATATATAATAGTAGTATAAATATTTAAAAGTGTGTGATGTGATGATTATGAATCTGCCATTAACATATTAAATATGGTATCTCTTCACAAAACTGTTTCCAAAAGAAGTTACAATAGTCGTGAGTGTATTTAACCATGAACCAATGCAAAGTGTTTTGTCTAAAGAGTATGGTTTCAACACCAAGTGTAGTAAGACTGAATGAGCACAAAGATGTGCATAGAATGATATTTAAAGCAAGGAACCATATAAGTATTTAAAAAAAAAAAAATATTGATCAGATTTAGATTAAGACGTCCCTTTCTAAGCACGAAATTAAATATGTTATTTCATCTGTACTGTGTTTAATGTGCAAAATGTGACCGCCTAAACGTTATATTAGCCAATGAAATTTTGACAGCTACTGGTCTATTTTAACATGCCTGCATTTACATATTTAACAAAATTCTTCTTATATATCATACATGTGATGCAGATGATTTTATATAGTTACTTGTCAATTTTTTATAAGAAATATAGATTTTTGGTAAAAATGTCTTTTGAAAGATGCTGTTTTAAGTGATTCTTGGACAATAAATAAAATTGTTATATTACAATAGTTTTAATACATAACATACAGGTTACAAATATTCTTGTATATGTAGTGATCATGGAATCATGTCCAACTACCTTTATACCACTTTAAAACAAAGTTTAGTTTTGTCTGGGAGTGGTAGTATTGAAAAATGAAAAAACTAAATTTGCAATGGCGGCCATTTTGAAAACCAAGATCGCCACAAGTAAACTCCACTTACATGTTGCTATATATTTTTATTTATTTTTAATGTTTATATAAGGTATCTAGATAGGTAGAGGTCTTTTAATAACTTTGTACCTATAGGACATTATAGCATGACACAGTAGGCCTAACTACAAAACGGTATTTTTTTTTAGCCTGGCGGGTGTGTGTGTGTGTGTGTGTGTGTGTGTGTGTGTGTGTGTGTGTGTGTGTGTGTGTGTGTGTGTGTGTGTGTGTGTGTGTGTGTGTGTGTGTTAAAATGGCCGTAAAAAAAATTAGCTCAATGATGACAAAGTGTCATCATGCAGTTTCTGATTCAGGATACCCTAAATGACATAAAACCACCATAAAACATTGTATGTACCCTAGTTCAAGGTTAGGTCAAATGTTGGCATCTGGCAACCCGACTATTAAACATACAGTTGTAAATCTACTCCGAATAGGTACTGCTGCTACACACATGAATAGGTACTCCTTCAATAGGTAATAAAAGTAGTGTCGGAAATAGAATAAAACTGATTTTCGTCCATGATTTCTTTCATATTAAACCGACAAGTAAATATTTTTTAAATATCTGTTTAATGATACTCTACCTAATTTAGCATTTACTTGTTTGGGCTCTCATTGATGTACAAGGTGGTGTTTACTCTTGAAATTAAAAGAAAGCTGTCAATAAAAAGGTGATTTGTGACCTTTATTGGAACAGACTATAACAAATTTTGATCGACATGTGTCAGTTTCATTTACCCTAAAACAAGCTTTTAATTTAAAACTGCAAATTAACTGGGTCATTTGAACTGCAGCATAAATTATTAATTATGATCACAATATTTTGTGAATATAAATTCAATATACGTACATTAGAAATTTACACAATCTTGCAACCACTTAAAGATGCTATATCATAGTTATATGTGAGCATCTGTTTGTGATACAGATTCTCCAATAAAAATGTATTTTCTACTAGTAGATAAAATTATTTTGTTAGCATCATTTATGGGTATATAGTTTAAGGTGTGGTGTTTAAATTTTAAAGAAAAATATTATTTGCAATAGCTGTCATTATGCAACTTGGAGATAGCACCTTTAACACAGAGCACCTTTAATACATAGGATCTCTAATACCGGTATAATAGATCACACAGTGAGAATGGTTCTTGACAGTTTTGCTCAAAAGTTACTTAGAAATGTCTACAAATATTTTGTTTTGGAGAGGGATATTGATAAACTGTCACCAGAGACGGTCCCTCACATACTGCAACAGCAATGAAATTGACACATGTCGATCAAAATTTGTTATAGTCTGTTCCAATAAAGTGCACAAATCACCTGTTTACTGACATCTTTCTTTTAATTTCAAGGGTAAACACCACCTTGTACATCAATGAGAGCCCAAACAAGTAAATGCTAAATTATGTAGAGTATCATTAAATATAGATTTACAAAATATTTACTTGTTAGTTTAAAGCCGCACGCCCTAGTTCCATCCAGCGAAAATAAATTATAATTTTGGTTAATCTACAAACCTGTAACACACTTAGATCACGTTTTTATCAAATGGATTGAAAAAGCAGGTTTTATATCGATAAATACCATGGGAATCCCCATGTCCCAACTGCTTGAAATAATTTTGAAAGTTAGTATTCTGATGTCACCGGTAGATGTCGCTCGAAGCACAACAATGCCTACGTCACGACACATTTCGCAGAGTGCGCACAGACTTGGGGTGCGTTCCTTTCACCTCTCCTGGACATGTTCCAACTGTTCTGTCCTGGTTGTATCCCCTCTCCAGATATCGTAAGACTTAGCAAAATTATTGGTTTTAAGGGTTTGTAACGTTTTGTATTGAGATACTTACTTGTCTGAACTTTATTGTTAATGAAAATGTTCACGAGCTGTGAAGAAAAATCTCACAAATGAACAACAAGCAAACGACAACAAATCGGATGTTGATTGCGCGAACCGTGCACGAGAAAACAAACCGAACCAAAATGATAACGGCCACGTGGTATACCAACGTCTGTGACATTGAAATGGGAATGTCCCCTCTAAAAATAGATTAGACCTTGTCTGCTCAACGTTTTTTTCTCAGAGGCCCGTGGCTTTTTACGAAATACGAAAAACGCATTTTGTGGTATTACAAACACCAGGATTACCAGGATTACCAAAAAACACTTCAGGTGAATGGAAATGTATATTCTAAATAATAAACGGTAAGTAAAGTGCAATTTTATTTGTGCTAAAATGGGTTTAATAGCAAAAAACAACGGCGTAATGGTTAACAACTAGGGCGTGTCCCTTTAATATGAAAGACATAATCGACGAAAATCGTTTTTATTCTATTTCCGACACTTTTATTTTACTTTTTTTTTTTTAAGTGTTCAGACACACGTTCTCACCCATCTTGGACAGAACTCGATATCTGACAGGAAGAAGAAGGAACTGTTTTATTTCACGACGCACTCAACACATTTTTTATACGGTTATATGACGTCAGACATAATATGGTTAAGGACCACACCGATATTGAGAGAGGAAACCCGCTGTCGCCACTTCATGGGCTACTCTTTTCGATTAGCAGCAAGGGATCTTTCATATGCACCATCAGACAGAGTAGTACATACCACGGCCGTTGATATACCAATCGTGGTGCACTGGAACGAGAAATAGCCCAATAGGCCCACCGACGGGGATCGATCCCAAACCGATCGCGCATCAAGCGGGCGCTTTACCACTGGGCTACGTCCCGCCCCTATCCGACAAAAGTCAGAGCTTGTGTCCGCGAAAGGCATGCTTTCAATAATGTCTGTTATAACATGGCAAGGACAAACACGACAAAAGTCAGAGCTTGTGTCCGCGAAAGGCATGCTTTCAATAATGTCTGTTATAACATGGCAAGGACAAACACGACAAGTCAGAGCTTGTGTCCGCGAAAGGCATGTTTTCAATAATGTCTGTTATAACATGGCAAGGACAAACACGACAAAAGTCAGTGCTTTCAATAATGTCTGTTATAACATGGTAAGGACAAACACGACAAAAGTCAGAGCTTGTGTCCGCGAAAGGCATGCTTTCAATAATGTCTGTTATAACATGGCAAGGACAAACACGACAAGTCAGAGCTTGTGTCCGCGAAAGGCATGCTTTCAATAATGTCTGTTATAACATGGCAAGGACAAACACGACAAAAGTCAGAGCTTGTGTCCGCGAAAGGCATGCTTTCAATAATGTCTGTTATAACATGGCAAGGACAAACACGACAAGTCAGAGCTTGTGTCCGCGAAAGGCATGCTTTCAATAATGTCTGTTATAACATGGCAAGGACAAACACGACAAAAGTCAGAGCTTGTGTCCGCGAAAGGCATGCTTTCAATAATGTCTGTTATAACATGGTAAGGACAAAAGGCATGCTTTCAATAATGTCTGTTATAACATGGCAAGGACAAACACGACAAAAGTCAGAGCTTGTGTCCGCGAAAGGCATGCTTTCAATAATGTCTGTTATAACATGGCAAGGACAAAATGTCTGTTACATGACAAGGACAAACACGACAAAAGTCAGAGCTTGTGTCCGCGAAAGGCATGCTTTCAATAATGTCTGTTATAACATGGCAAGGACAAACACGACAAAAGTCAGAGCTTGTGTCCGCGAAAGGCATGCTTTCAATAATGTCTGTTATAACATGGTAAGGACAAACACGACAAAAGTCAGAGCTTGTGTCCGCGAAAGGCATGCTTTCAATAATGTCTGTTATAACATGGCAAGGACAAACACGACAAGTCAGAGCTTGTGTCCGCGAAAGGCATGCTTTCAATAATGTCTGTTATAACATGGCAAGGACAAACACGACAAAAATCAGAGCCTGTGTCCGCGAAAGGCATGCTTTCAATAATGTCTGTTATAACATGGCAAGGACAAACACGACAAAAGTCAGAGCCCGTGTCCGCGAAAGGCATGCTTTCAATAATGTCTGTTATAACATGGCAAGGACAAACACGACAAAAGTCAGAGCCCGTGTCCGCGAAAGGCATGCTTTCAATAATGTCTGTTATAACATGGCAAGGACAAACACGACAAAAGTCAGAGCTTGTGTCCGCGAAAGGCATGCTTTCAATAATGTCTGTTATAACATGGCAAGGACAAACACGACAAAAGTCAGAGCTTGTGTCCGCGAAAGGCATGCTTTCAATAATGTCTGTTATAACATGGCAAGGACAAACACGACAAAAGTCAGAGCTTGTGTCCGCGAAAGGCATGCTTTCAATAATGTCTGTTATAACATGGCAAGGACAAACACGACAAAAGTCAGAGCGTGTGTCCGCGAAAGGCATGCTTTCAATAATGTCTGTTATAACATGGTACGGACAAACACGACAAAAGTCAGAGCGTGTGTCCGCGAAAGGCATGCTTTCAATAATGTCTGTTATAACATGGTACGGACAAACACGACAAGTCAGAGCTTGTGTCCGCGAAAGGCATGCTTTCAATAATGTCTGTTATAACATGGCAAAAGACAAAGGCACGACAAAAGTCAGAGCTTGTGTCCGCGAAAGGCATGCTTTCAATAATGTCTGTTATAACATGGCAAGGACAAACACGACAAAAGTCAGAGCTTGTGTCCGCGAAAGGCATGCTTTCAATAATGTCTGTTATAACATGGCAAGGACAAACACGACAAAAGTCAGAGCTTGTGTCCGCGAAAGGCATGCTTTCAATAATGTCTGTTATAACATGGCAAGGACAAACACGACAAAAGTCAGAGCGTGTGTCCGCGAAAGGCATGCTTTCAATAATGTCTGTTATAACATGGTACGGACAAACACGACAAAAGTCAGAGCGTGTGTCCGCGAAAGGCATGCTTTCAATAATGTCTGTTATAACATGGTACGGACAAACACGACAAGTCACAAAGGCGCTTTCACAAGGTCGGACAAACACGACAAGTCAGAGCTTGTGTCCGCGAAAGGCATGCTTTCAATAATGTCTGTTATAACATGGTAAGGGCAAACACGACAAAAGAGATTTAAAACTTTATTATATTAACAGTATTTATCGAATATAGTTTATAAAACACTTTCGAGGATGTAATACTCATTGAACGTCTAGAGATAATACTATTAAATCTGCAGGCCGACCAACTTTCCGGAATTTTCCGAAAAATCCGGAATTTTCATCACGTACTCGGAATTCCGGAATTGATGCCAAATATCCGGAATTTTTTTCAAATTCACTCGATTTTTTTTTTTTAAGCAACTGATTTTTATTATATTCTACATTCTTAGAATTAAATATCTTTATCACTCATTTCAACCTGAGCTCTGTTTTGTCTAGTTTTGTTATAAACTGAATACGTAAATCGCAAACAAAAATAACTTGTTAAAAATAATGTTCAATGTTGTCGACTTTTCAAGATTCAATTAACTGAATGGCGTAAGAAGGAGTTTTCTGTTTATTGTCCTTTATTGACAGCGATGCTTTTACCTTTGTGATTTTTTTTTATTATTATTAAAAAAAATTAAACTTTTTTAAAACTTTATTACCCCAGATTTTACCTTTGTGATTAGAGATTGACAATAAACACAGTTCTTGTAAACTTATACACAAATTAAATTAATTCATATGAACACGATAGATGACTGTACACAATTATTTCTTATTTTTTATTATAAGATATTTTAAATATCACAGACTTATGTTCCTACGGGAACGACATCGGTTCTATGGCGATGCATGCAATTTTGCCACCGTGGATGAAAATATGAATATATAACAGAAGAACGCTACGATGGTACAAAAACAAAATAAACCGAACCCACAGTTGTCTTCTTTCCATTGGCTTTCACATGCAAAATTTGACTAAATAATGGTTGGCCACCACTAATCTATGACGCATCCATGACATTAATATACCTACCGATGTTATTTTATTCAAGTAATGCGATTCTTCCGTTACATTGGCACTCGAAAAGTGTTACTCTTATAGTAATGTAAGCGTAACGCAGAACGGCAGCCAGTCTTAATGTGGGTAGTGGTTTCGTCCCCGAACCAGTTCGCCACAAATCAGTTCGACCCCACTACATGCATATGATGTAGGCCTACCTACATAAAAATAACATTGGTCCCAAGTTTGTTTGTCACTTTATTACCAATCTGTAGGTAGGAGTCTTAAACTGTAATACAATATTTTCTAATAAAGTGGGTTTTTAAGGGGATTTTGTGTGAACTTGTTGATGATTTTTGGTGTATATGTGGGTGGGGGAGGTCTTTTTATGGGGTAGTTCCAATTCACATATAATAATTATATACTCATTGTATTGTCATTTTGCAAATATATGTCAAACATGACATTTTTCGCGCTGTTTAAAATTACTTTCATTAAAAAATAGCGTTTTCGCGTGCTTTAAATTATTGTTTTGTAAAGGGCGTTAGCGCGCATAAAAATGAAAATATCAGAAAATTCCGGAAAAATATTTCAATTAGGTTGGTCGCCCTGAATCTGAAATCATTAACATAACAAAGCTCGTATTAAGGTCATGCCCCCATAAATCACTGTCCGGTGGTTCATCTACACAAGGACATCCGTTCCTCCAGGACGATTTATATTTTATTTCACACTATTGTTTCGTCTTCTCCTCCCCGGGTGAGTTCCGTCTGACCAGCCCTCCTTGCATGACACCTAGCGCCATCTGGAGTTGCTCCTGAAGATCGTGAACTGACTTCTCGAGGGTTTCTGCTCGATGTTCCAGATTCATCAGGATCTGCAGAAGGAGGCTACGCTGGGCGGAGACAATGGGATCTGAAATAGGTTAAGATTTGTTTTGATTAAAGACGTAGCTAGAGCTCATTGGTTAATTATTCACAGGTTATTGGGTGTTGGTCATTTAATTAATTTGTTTTTGTTCATAATTCTTACACAAAACGTTCACTTAAGGTTTGTCTTGTTTAACGACAAAGCTAGAGCACATTGGTTATTTAATTACAGACTGTTAGATGTCAGTCATTTGATAATTCTGACACACAGCCTTCGGTTAAAATTTGTTTTCTTCAGTGAACCAATGAAAGCATCGATAAACTAATCAGACGTTTGTGTGACAGTCATTTGACAGTGGCACACAAAAATCACAAATAAATCTTTTCTTTGCATTTCATTATTTGTTGTTTACACGCGCACACACACACACACACACACACACACACACACACACACACACACACTGTCTCACTCTCTATCACTCTCTCTTTATCACTCTCTCACTCATTTCTCTCTCTCTCTCTCTCTCTCTCTCTCTCTCTCTCTCTCTCGCAGACACATATACACACTTTATGTCGACAAGTCCTGCCACATATCTCACTAATTGGAGGCATGGCAGTATTTAGTGCTCTTTTTCAAAATGAGATGAACTTTGACCCGATAAGATGTTATTACTAATACCAGCGGATGGATGGAGCTCAGTGGCTCAGATATTTTATCTTTTAAATTGTATTATTTACCGATAAATGTTGACACACGCACGCACAGTATTAATAGCGTTTACTCACGCGACGTCGTTGCAGGCGCAGAGTGACACTGGCACACTTGACATCCGTACATGTCACGACTGTAACACAAAGCAAGTTAATTTGTTATTCACTTTTATCAGTACTGTTTGTTAACTAGATATATTAATTCGTATGTATTTATGAGAGAGAGAGAGAGAGAGAGAGAGAGAGAGAGAGAGAGAGAGAGAGAGAGAGAGAGAGAGAGAGAGAGAGAGAGAGAGAGAGAGAGAGAGAGAGATTAACAGACACAGAGACCGGGATGTAGCCCAGTGGTAAAGCGCTCGCCTGATGCGCAGTAAGTTTGGGATCGATCCCCATCAGTGGGCCCACTGGGCTATTTCTCATTCCAGCCAGTGCGCCACGACTGGTATATCAAAGACCGTGGTATGTGATATCCTGCCTGTGGGGTGGTGCATATAAAAGATCCCTTGCTAGTAATGGAAAAATGTAGTGGGTTTCCTCTCTATGACCATATGTCGGAATTACCAAATTTTTGACATCCAATAGCCGATGATTAGTAATTCAATGTGCTCTAGTGGTGTCGTTAAAAAAACCCACCTATTGCCTAGTCACCTGTAATGTGAACCATATGGACAGTACGGACAGGTGACGTAGCTACACCCAGTCGAAGGCGACGTTCCGCCAGCAGCACGCACGATGTGGTATTTCAGGTAGAAACCTTGTCTGGTGGTGGAGGTGTCAGAGTAGAAACCGAACACTAACTTCCCGTCTCTTATCTGATGATGGTCAACTGAAGAAAAGAACAAAAAAGTGTATATATCAAGGAAATCCTTTATCATACTTGAAATTAAACAATGCATTATAAAACAGTGATAAAATTAGCATTTTTTATTTATTGTTATTATTATTATTATTTTTTTTTTTTATTATTATTATTTTTTTTATTATCTTTCTTTTTTTTAATTATTATTATTATTATTGTTTGTGTTTTTTTTACCATAGGCAATAACTGTGAGATAATATTGGAAATATAGATTGTTATGTAAATGAAATATTGCAACTTGTTCTTTAAAACAATGAAAACAAACCACGAAACAATGGCTTACGGCATACACAAACACACATACCATACACATATACACAAATATAGCACACATACACACACACGCACACACACACACACACACGCACGTACGACACACATTTACCACACACGTACAACATACATATATCATTCCCATCTTACAGTCATCATACACCTATCACACACAAACACAAAACCCTCACACATATATCACACTCATATCACACACCTACACAAAACACAAGAACCCCTCACACAAATATCACACACATACCACACACACACACATACCGCACACATCACACACACGCACACACACGCCACGCATAAGTACAACACAGTCGAGAGGGAGGGGAGAGATTTTAATAAATACATATAGACAGACAGATACACAAACAAGTACCACACACACACACCACAAACACACTGAGAGAGAGAGAGAGAGAGAGAGAGAGAGAGAGAGAGAGAGAGAGAGAGAGAGAGAGAGAGAGAGAGAGAGAGAGAGAGAGAGAGAGAGAGAGAGAGAGAGAGAGAGAGAGAGAGAGAGAGAAAGAGAGAGACAGACCACTGATGAAACCGTCCATATCAATCCATCAATCAATCGACACCTTACTTTTCACTATCCCGTCCCCATTTGGCAGGGAGTTGCCACACATCGGTTGAGCCAAGCCGCTGATGTAGAGGCCGTCACAGGTGCAGTCTGAACCGCATTCTTCTATGTCAAACGTCGTGAACGTCAGTTCCACGTACTGCACGTCACTGGGAATATTAATTGCTGCAACAAACCCGGCATGGTTGGGACCAGTTCTGTTGCTGTACCCATGATAATATTGTGGGTAGTTTGACGGATAGTTTGGAGATGTAATCACACCGGTATCTAGATACATTGGTGTGTATCCTGGAAATAGAATGAGATAAAACATTGTTTAAACAACGACGACTGCTACTAGGTATGACGAAGGTGTCTAAAGGGGCGTCCTGCCATTGGTAAATCTGATGAGCGATCGTCGTGTATATACATGTATATATGTGTATGTATATCTGTCTTCCTGCCTTCCTGTTTGTCCGTCTTTTTGTCTCTCTATCTCTCTATATATCTGTCTGTCTGCGTGTCAGTCTTTTTGCCCTTCTATCACTCTATGTGTCTACATTTTTGTCTGTCTGTCTATCTTTTTGTCTCTCTATATATATGTATATCTGTTTTTCTGTCTCTCTATCTCTCTCTATCTGTCTGTCTGTTTGTCTGTCTGTCTTTCTGTCTCTCTATCTCATTATCTATCTGTTTTTGTCTGTCTTTTTGTCTTTCAATATCTCTGTCTGTCTGTCTATATGTCTGTATGTCTGCGTGTCTGTCTATCTATCTATATGACAACTTTGCTGATATGTCGCACAGTGTCTGCATTATCTGCACCGATCTGCGGCAGTTATGTACAGGCTTTATGGAAACCAGGCAAGATCCATAAGATCGTTCCACTTTCAAAACAATATAGCGCCCCAAAATAAACACCAGATAATGTCAATCACTCAAAGAATAATGAAACGGAACATACCCGGCGGAAGCAAGTTGACATTGAGCGGAGGGGATGGGGGGGGGGGGGGGGTTGATTAAGGTCGAGGACGCAAAGCAAAGTTTCTAGGCGGTCGGGGTATGCTCCCTCGTAAAATGTTGAAAGCTATGCAATCTCTGCCTTAAGATTTGATACCAATATTTTTGAATGAGAATTACTGAGGGGGATAGGTCCCCCAGCCCCCCCCCCCCCCCCCCCGATCCGCCGTGCCTGCGGAACTGTACGTATACGTTTAGTTTTATCTGGTTTTTAAAATCATAGTTAATATATTTTTTTTACCGTTAGGTATGTCGGTATACGAAGAGTAGCGTCCATTAGTTGTTCTCTGAAAAACATGAAAACATTACAAATAACATGAAACGTCCTTTGAAGTTATAAGGCAGAGGTGTATTTAAAATTATCAAATGTTCACTTTTTAATTGTTCTGTTATTTTCGCTCTTATATCCACTTACGTTTCAAGTATGCTGTTCTGGGCTCAAAACTTGGCTATCTGGGTTGTCTGTGAAGGATACTACGGACTAATGGTTAGTTGTAATAATAATAATACTAATAATACTACTAATAATAATAATAATAAAACGTTAACAACAATAATCTATAAAATAATACGCAAGACCGTTTAAACACTTTCCGATCGTTCTGACCGCTTCTCTGTTGATCTAGACTGCCGACAGCCTTTCTTGTACTTAATCGATGCCGTACTTCGCAAGAATCGTTTTACACTCATGTCCGTACACATATTGTGCTAAATATTGAGTACAAAAACGAATTTCATAAATATAACCTCAGTGGACGCCGCCATCTTTGTGACTTAATTAGCCTCGGCTAATTAGGGCTGGTGGTAGTATTTTAAGGGGAAAACCCAGTGTTTGTCCACAAAACCACATCTAAACATCCAGTAAAAATAACGATTAGATTAGTGTGATGATGAGAATGATGATAATGGTGATAATCATGCTCATCACTATAATATTAATTGTATTTACTTAAGTACTTACATATGTATTTATGACGCTTGGTAGAAAAATAATCAGAAGTAAACGCCGGTCCATGATGAAGCGTCTCCGGTCAGTTTATTCACTAGATGTGTGTACCTTCCATGTCTCTAGCTTTTTAATCGGTCATTGTCACAAAATATCATCAATAATAACTCTGTTGCTAAGATTTATATTGACACAGCTATGAAGTCGGTTCGAGTTAAGTAACGACAACTAATCACAGGGTTGTACTTACAGTAGGATTGGGCGAACTGACATTGGTATGGAGCAGACTTGTTTCGATGGCCATTTTGTCTGTAGAATCTAAATCTGATGGAATTTGTTTTACCTGTTTTAAAGTTGATATCGGTAAATGGCAAAATTTCAAAGTGGCGGCGAAAATGTATAATGGCTTGTTATGTATGGTTTCTTACGTTTTTCAAGATGCTAACTTCAAATATGATACCAAACATTTGATATGGAGCATGTATATTAAAATGTGTTGTTAAAGTGACCTATAATTAATTAATTTATTTATTTATAGAATCACATTAATATTGACCAGTATTATGTTGTATCCATTCTTCCAGGTGCAAGATCCTAGATGTACACATTTGTTGAAGAATCAGTCACGCATAAAAAGAAAATCAAACAGATGAGACTTATAAGCATCAAATTATAAATAGAAAGACTTAGATCCAGACATAGATAGTAGGCTATGGCCTCAACTCTAGTCAATAGTTATGTTGCCTATAAGAATTTATTATATTATTTATAAGCATTGATTTGATATGATAATGAGTTGAATACAATAACATTTTCAGTTGTTACTATCAGGACAAGTTAGAACAATACTATCGAGTGTCTTTTAGATTCTAAAGTGTATTTTAGAGATTTAGCTGGTCTACATTTATCTACTCAATACAAATATTTTCAGCTACAATATTATTACCAGTATCTACGGTTATAAAGTATGTCGTTTGGTTGTTTTCTTGCATGAGCATATCATTCTTCACATGAGAATACTTCCAGTAGTTTGTTAGGCTTTAAATTTCTACAAGATTCTATCCTGAAATATTTTTCACGTTCTTCTTTGCATTTCTATATTTATTTACTCAGTAATTAATAAAACAGCAACGGGATATTGGATGGCATCTCTGAGAACTGCATAATGAACTGCAATCAATCTTTACATTTAGAATCTGGCACCTGGACGATTGGATATAACATATTGTCAGTAAATATCAATATCCATGCATCAGATCACATTGTTGACATCATATTTGAGATTGACACCCTGAGAATAACACCTTCCAACTTTAAATACAAAGCTAACAGTCATAGTTGTAATTCTAATAACAGTCGTAAGTGTACGATACGAGGGGGGGGGGGGGGGGGGGGGGGGGGGGGGGGACTGCCCCGTTAGTGTCTTTAGTAAATCCTCAAATTCCGGCAAAAACGATAAATATATTCGGGCAAAATTTGCTAACCTTTTTACCACGTGTTTCTATTATTCTGTCTACAAAATTAGTTGTAATTCATGTAAAAATGCGCAGTGATTCGTTTGCAACCCATTATATAGCTGTTTGGCTGTAATGCTAATATGAAAAAGAAAAAAACAACACAAAAAAACCGTTATCCAGAATCGAACATTTTCGTTTAATTCGGTAAAAAAAAAGGGCTCTGTCCCCCTATAAAAACGCCTATGATAACAGTTGTATGGAAGAGCGACCTTAAGCACTCGATCAGGCACTCCAACCTGGGGATTAACGGCGGGGCGGTAGCGAGTGATTAATAACCACTAGATATGCCAATGCCATCCAGACCTAACCACGATAACCATATTATTCTACTGTAAATATGTTCATGTTCTGAAGCTCGTGATTGACAACTGGCATACACCACCCGCTAACGACACATTAGTTAGGGGGTTTTTCTTTGGGTTTTTGTTGTTGTTGTTGTTGTTATTTTTGTTTTGTTGTTGTTGTTTGTGTTTTTTGATGTGTTTTTTTGTTTGTTTGTTTTGTTGTGTTTTTTTCTCCACTAAGACAGGATTGAAATCATAGCAACCCAATTAGCCAATCAACATCGTTAGGCAATCAAGAACACCACTAATTATCGCCTATTTTTTTGCAGCAATCTCATTGGTCCAATCCAGCCAATCACGGATCAAGAACCTCACTACACCTAACTGTAAATAAACTGCACGAATTTGTCTTTGCACCCGCACCATTTATTATTTTTTATATATTTTTTTTATTATTACTGATGCATTCCATCCTAGCTAACTAAGGTAAGTCAACTAGGGTTCCAGAAGCAAAGACATGCAGGAAAACCGATACCCAACTATCCAGATAGCCTGAAGACAAACCAAGTAAGCCTACTAAAATCCTATATTTAGGGGGCGGGAATCAAAATTCTTCAAACTAAGTACCTAGATTGGTGCATATATGTATACAATTGCTACTTGCCACCGTTAGTTTCGTTTTATTGCATTGGTAATAAAGTTAAGTATGCCAAGCACTAGGCTTTTTAAACCAATACCTACACTATAAGGGTTTAACCCTTCAAATTAGATAGCTAGGCTAGTTTAACTCCCCCTCCGTCATTGTATTCAATGCTATACAAGGATGGAGGGGGATGGGTGGTCATGAATGACCGTTGAACTCCCTAGAATAGGGACTTAAGACAATAGGTACAACCTTAACACTGCATCAGTACACAGGGTGCATTGACTAATGATAACAATGCACCCGCCCCCATTTAATGGCCCAGCACGTACTCTAATAAGGAACCGGACAAAAGAATACCGGTTCCGAGTACATAATTGCAATGCACCCGGGGGAAGCTGAACAAAAGAATATCGGCCTCCCCTACCCAAACCCCCAATACTTGCTGCTGGTAATAACTTGGTACGTGGTGATGCCTCGACCAAAAGCGGTCAGGCCCTTTATAAGGGCCCTATGGGCAACCTAGGGAGACACCACAGCATCGTAGAGGTCTAAAATTAACGAGCTACTCTCGATTCACTAATATCAAAACCTATATTAGCTCGGCCATTTACCTTTCGACCGACCGTTCAAAATTGCGCCAAATTCCCTCGATCAAAATTGCGCACCCTTTTCTCTTTGGAATTTAACTGCTCCATTCAAATTCCATAGCACCACCACCACCCCTCACCCGCCTGCTACCGATTTGATCGGGCTGCTGGTACTCCCTTGCACCTGCCAGTGCAGGCGGTCCCTCCTCTCCCCTCCCTCCACCTTTCCTGTCATGGACGGAGGAGCCGGCCAAGGCCGGCTCCTGTGTCCACGACAGGCGTGCGCTACAACAGCTTGTTCTGAATGTGCACGTAAAACCCTATGACATGACAAGTTGTAGAAGATCTGACAAAATGTGCTAGAAATAATTTCTATATACAAATTGTGACCGACCAAACATGGAAACAAAATATTTCAAAATAGGAATTGCCACTTATTAAATTCTATAAATTTAAAAGTGATAAAACTTTTTACAATATTTATCCTTATATTTATTAATTATTTCGTTTTATTATGAAAGCATACAGTTAATATTGTTTCCTTATTTCTTCGTGTTAACCCTGTTTTTTGTAAATAAAGTGTTTTATGATATTATGTGTGTTGTTATGTTTTGTGTAGTAAATAGCCGACGATAACTTTGGGTGCAGTAAACAATCAGGACACAGTTATACAGGGCCCTCTCCAGGTAGATAAAATTGGCTCTTTGAAAGTAAAACTGGCACATTTTCTTATTCTTATTGGAAGGGCAACTGCTTCCACTTTCATCACGGTACGATCCTGAAAATCGTTTGGGTTTTGTTTTTAGAATGTTTGTTATAACATGGTAAGGACAAACACGCCAAAAGAAATTAAAAAACTTTATTATATAAAACAGTATTTATCAAAAGCAATCATTCTGCACGACATATTAAATATACATGTAGTTTATAAAACACTTTCGAGGCTGTAATGTTCATTGGGCGTCTAGAGACAATACTTTTAAATCAGAAATCTTACTAGACGTCTAAAGAGAATATGATTAAATCGGAAATAATTAACAAATGAATTAATGTTTAACGACACCCCAGCACAAAACGTGCGTCGGCTATAAGGTGTCAAACAATGGTATTATTAGCACACTCATTGAACGTCTAAAGATGATACTATTAAATCATTAACATATTCAAGATCGTGTCAAGGTCGTGCCGGTGTTTTGCCCTAAATCACTGTCAAATACTTCGTCTACAGAAGGACATCCGTTCCTCCAGGACGATACATCTTCCTAATCCATGCTATCGTTTCGTCTTCTCCTCTTCGGGCGAGTTCCGTCTGACTAGCCCTCCTTGCATGACGCCTAGCGCCATCTGGAGTTGTTTCTGAAGATCGTGAACTGACTTCTCGAGAATTTCTGATCGGTGTTCCAGTACTGCTGACCTTCCACGAGGTGGCCGTCCTTGTGTCACCACCCAACAACAGGACAGACATATTCATCGCTTGCATATTCGCGATCCATTCCTGACAGCCAATGAAACAGCTCGACAGACAATTGGAGTCCACAACCGACCCATCAGTGGTGACACAGTTAGACGTAGACTCCGTATAAACACTCTCAGTTGTCGTCGTCCTGCTCGTCGTCCCAGTTTGACTGAGCAGCACCGACAGAACCGTTTACAGTGGGCCACATTTCACCGGAATTGGCGTTATCAGCAGTGGAGACATGTGATCTTTACAGATATTGCAGACATGGACATCGTTATGATGATCAGTGTGTGATGGAAAGAGACCCATGGGGTGGTCCAAGTGTTATGATATGGGCTGCAATTGGCCTGAATCAAAGACTTGGCCCAGTTGTCTTCCAGAATATTGGTCCGGGAAGGGGTAATGGTATTACACCTCAGCGTTACATTGATCAGGCCCTCAGACCCCATATAGTGCCTTTGTTTTTAGCTCGTCATCCGCAATACACGTTCCGGCATGATAACGTCAGACCACACACAGCTCGGGCTACGGTTCACTTCTCACAGCAGCATAACATCAGAATTTTGCCTTGGCCAGCCCTTAGTGCCGACTTAAATCCAATTAAACATTTATGGGACGAGCTGAAAAAAAGAATTGATCAAGTTCGTCCAAGACCAAGAAATGCAGCTCAGCTTCAGGCAATCATAATTCAGACCTTTTCATTTATCCCCATGACCTTTATTAACCGTCTGATCCATTCCATGTACAGAAGGTGTGTCGCAGTTGTGAATGCAAATGGTGGACATACACGATATTGATTATGGATTACTCTATCCGGGTTGTCTGCCCTTGTTATCATTTATGACTGATGCCTATTAACATTCTTTGAAGTTAAAAAACTTTTGCCTTCAATAATTGTTTTCATTAGTTTACATCAGTTTTGTACAATGCTATCTAAAAATAAATACCATTCGTATTCTTATTGTAACTTGCGTTTCTTTTGGTGTTAAGTATATATATATATATATATATATATATATATATATATATATATATATATATATATATATGATCAAAAGAAAGTACATGTATACCAATTCTTTTTTCAAATTATTAAAAACAACACAAAACACAAGTTGATGCAAATGTTATATTTTGAAAGTATAATAATTTGGCGATACATAAACACGAGTATACTCAATAAAACCAATAAAATGATAATATCACAGTTCACAACAGCACTAGGGGTGAAATGTGCGATTTCATAAAGGACCACTCATAACGAAGGTGAATAAATTCGACCACAAAGAACATGTTTCAATAGCGTGTATGTCCACCATGTGCAAGTATGCAAGCATGGACCCGACGTCGGACAGATTTCCGTCAATGACAATAAGGTCTGTCCGCTGTTGGCCACAGATACCGCCCCAAACCATCACAGATCCACCACCAAACGGTCCTGCACGTCGGTATATTAGAGTCCTGCCATCAGCTCTGAATAACTGGAACCTGCTCTCATCAGAAAAAGAGTACACGTTGCCAGTTCCGATGTTGCCAACGTTGAAACTGACGTGCCCAACGTAAACGTCGAAATCGATGTTGCCTCGTCAATGTCATCCCTCTGAATGGTCGATAGGCCCTGCTACCATGCTGTCGTAGTCGACGACGTACAGTGTGATGACTGATGACATGTCCAAGGACAGTCGCTGCAGATGACGGCATAGTGAGTAATCTGTTACGTAAGTGTAAGATGCGGAGATGGCGGTCCTCGTTGACTGTTGTGACGCGGGGTCTTCCACTTCATGGTCTGTCTGCAGTCCTGCCAGTCGCCCTGTAACGCTTTATCAACCTGGTGATCGTCAATTTTGTGCAATTCGGGATTCTTGCCACATGGGCACAACTCGCACCCAACTGCACCATACCAATAGCTCTCTCTCTTTCTTCAGCAGTTAGCCTTGCCATGTTCTCTGGTGTTTTACTGTTGACTGAGGCATGTTCTAAGCAATGGCACCCTTTTTTACACAATTATGTGCAAGAGTATCATGTTTCTCGTGCAGTATAAATTTGATGAATAAACTCATTTTGCACGTGCGGCATCGCCCAAACGCAGCAATGTGCGACTATTGGTCATTGATTACATTATAACGAACAATACTGGAACCTATCTAATCTTCCATGAACGTGTATTGTGTTTATTTATAATAAAAATAATTGGTATACTTTGTTTTGATCGTCAGTTTATATATACGTGTACGTGTGTGTGTGTGTGTGTGTGTGTGTGTGTGTGTGTGTGTGTGTGTGTGTTTTTAATCCACAGGCCATTTAAGAGTCAATCATCTGATAATTCTAACACATCCTTCAGTCAAAATGAATAACGGCAATTTGGAAGACAGACATAGGAAGGACGCACGCACGCACGCACACACACACACACACACACACACACACACACACACACACATATATATATATATATATATATATATATATATATATAAAACCATCGCTATTGCTACTGGATCAAGAAAAGTGTGTGTGTCTAGGTTTGTTGGAAAGAAGTTTGAACTGAGAGTACCAGACAAAAATATATTATGCCTGCTCGCAACGTAAACTTAGGCAGCCGGTGGAAACATGCTCTATCTTTCCTGTCCTGGACGAAAGAAAGAAAGAAATGTTTTATTTAACGACGTACTCAACACATTTTATTTACGGTTATATGGCGTCAGACATATGGTTAAGGACCACACAGATTTTGAGAGGAAACCTGCTGTTGCTACTACATGGGCTACTCTTTCCGATTAGCAGCAAGGGATCTTTTATTTGCGCTTCCCACAGGCAGGATAGCACAAACCATGGCCTTTGTTGAACCAGTTATGGATCACTGGTCGGTGCAAGTGGTTTACACCTTACCCATTGAGCCTTGCGGAGCACTCACTCAGGGTTTGGAGTCGGTATCTGGATTAAAAATCCCATGTCTCGACTGGGATCCGAACCCAGTACCTACCAGCCTGTAGACCTATGGCCTAACCACGACGCCACCGAGGCCGGTGTGTCCTGGACGAAGGCGCCTGCGTACATGTAAGTCGACACCTGCGCCCATGACAGGCGTGTGCAGCAATAGCTTGCTCTGAATGTGCACGTTAAAACTTATGACCTGACCTGACCTGACACTCCATTGTTGTTTCTTCGAATGCTCTTTGATGCATTTAATAAGTTTTGGTGGGGAAAATTGAATGTATAGTCATAAATAAAAACATTTCAATAGCAATTTTACACTGAAAGCTGTCCAGCGTTCACAAAACAAAACAAAAACGTTAAGCACTAGTTATTTTGATGTAAGGACATCGAGATAAGGTCATTCGAGTTTGACGTCATTTCCATTCAAAAAGACACCGCGCCACATATTCTTACGTCATTTGAATATTTAGTAATGGCGGACTGGAATTCAAGTTGCGTGTACAGATTATAAAAACACGTTGTGTTAAGCTTGAGATTATATGATAAAGAGATTATTACCCGTGTGTATTTCGGTATCGTCAATATCATATATTAGGAATAAAAATAATGTATTATGCTCGCCAGAGGCTCGCATAATACAATTTTGACTCCTAATATATGATATTGACTATACCGAAAAACACTGGTAATAATCTATATATATATATGTATGCATGTATGTATGTATGTATGTATGTATGTATGTATGTATGTATGTATGTATGTATGTATATATATATATATATATATATGTACACTAAATTTTTAGTATTCACTAATAACTCATTACTCGGAGTTTCAGGCTCCTCGCCTTCATCAGATGAGTGTTTATAAAATTTAGTGTACCTGCTCCAATAGTGATAACAAATATATTACTATATATATATGTATGTATGTATGTATGTATGTGTGTATATATATATATATATATAGAGCCTATATATATATGTATGTGTGTGTGTGTGTGTGTGTGTGTGTGTGTATATATATATATATATATATATCCAATCCTGTCAGTCCCTACATCTCACCTGCAATATGAGCCATATGGACAATTGTTACAAGTGCTGTAGCCACAAACAGACGTAGTTTGACCACCAGCACGGACGAGGTGGTATTTCAAGTAGAAATCCTGTTTGTGCTGTCAGAGTAGAAACTGAAAACTAACTCGCCGTTTCATATTTGATGATGGTCAACTGTAGAACAGCGAAATGTAAGACAGCCCTTTATCATTATTTAAATTAATCAATATATTATAATATTAGAAGTTTGCATCCATATTTAGAATGTTTTCCTTTCTTCGTTTCTTTCTTTCTTACAATCATTTTTATTATTTATCGTCGATATAATATAGATTGGGACATCAGCTTGTGAATGGATTGGTACAACTGAGCTGTCGAAAATAGTATGAAGCAGATGGGTTATTCAGAAAATATAAATAATGATATAAAGAACATTAAAGATGTAATTCACGGATCCAAATGGCTCCTTTTGAATTTAAAAGCCTCCCCCTACCACCCCCACCCCCCCCAAACCCCCCCCCCAAAAAAACCCCCAAAACCCCCACCAAAACCAAACACAACTAAAAACAAAAAACAAAAACACAACAACAACAACAGAACATCGCAAACAACCAAAAAGCAACATCAAGAATCCTTCTGAAAGGACCAACCTCCCCTCAGCCAACACAAACAAAAAACAAAACAAAACAACCAACAACATAGGTGTACTCATCAGTTTAAAAGAAGATGAATTATTTCAAAATTACCCCCGCCCCCCTCCTCCAACCAACGGCAACAAAAACGATGGTGAGGACGACAACAACACCAAAAGCACGTATATATGGATCGCCCAAAGCCATTAATCCGTCTGCCCATCCATCCATCCGTACGTCCGTCCATCCATCTATTCACCACCGACATTCACTAACCCACCCAAGCCCATCCATCCATCCATCTATCCATCTATTCACCACCGACATTCACTAACCCACCCAAGCCCATCCATCCATCTATCCATCCATCTATTCACCACCGACATTCACTAACCCACCCAAGCCCATCCAT